>NC_043728.1:435186-691107 GCF_005498985.1 Sporisorium graminicola
TGCATAACACGAGGAAGCTGTTTCCCTTCTCCCTGTACTTAAAACGGTCATCCCACCTTTCGAAGCATGCCCTCCTGGGACGATGACACACGCGCATTCACTTTTCGGCCCCCGACTCCTCTCAAGCGGTGACCGCTTCGACGTCAGGGCCGGTGGATCTCAAGCGAGTCAGCTCACTGCACATCTCGAGAAGAGGCATATCGACCCTCGTTCATTCGGAAGCAGATCCATCCACGGTCAATAACATGGGTGGCAAGGGTCATATCTATACACAGCAGGCTCCTGATCCGTAGCCGTGGTCCGGAAGCGTCACCACATGACGTTTGAGATGGCTGTCCTCGTCCGAGGTACTCGACACGCTGGCAGAATCCTTGTTGGCGCCCGGTCGGCAGCACGAAGAGGCAACATTGGTCGGGCCCGCGCTGACACCGGTCTCGGCAGAGTAGTCGTGACTCATCTGGTCGACGTCGACCAGGTGTGAAGATCCGAGCGTATCCCAGGTGGAGAAGAAGTGGCCAAAGATGCCGCCCAGCACGATGGCGATGATGATGTAGCCGTTGAAGGTCATGGCGATCAACATGACCAAGTACTGCAAGGGGTGACGCGAATTCGACAAAGGAGAAGCAGGAGAGTGTAAAAGGTCAGTGGTGGATGTTGGCAACAACAATCAAGGACAGTTATCGCATCTAGACACTTACAGCGCCGGTGAACTGTACACCATACAGGAGCGAGCGGATGAGCTGCTGCCACATCTTGGGTCGGAAGCGCATCGATTCGAGCGCGGCCTGGCGGCAACCGGTCTTGCTGGCAGGGATGCCAAAGAAGATGCTATCAAGGTGCTCGAGCCTCTGGCTTAGCGTCAAACGGTCTTGCGATGGTTCCGACTCGCCCAGACGCGAGGCCATCTCGGCCTTGAGGTGCTGAGTGCGGCGCCTAGTCTCCCTTCGCTGCAGCATGGCTCGCTCGAGGATCCATCGGTCAAACTCGCGGCTCCATCGTCGCACTGTCTCGATCAAGAAGACCATGAGGAACACGCCAATGCAAGTACCAGCAAACTGTGCTTCGGTCCTGATATGCCATGAGGAGGTTAGCACGCAGGTGTTGATGGTTTGCCAATTGCCGAGCATGCTCATCGAGCAGGCGTTGGAGGACGAATCGCCCATGCCCGACATGCCTGACATGCCCGACATGCTAGAGTGGTCGTGAGAAGCCATCGAGGTGGTGGTGAAGGTGTGTCGCTATGTGCCAAGGCGGGATCACGAATTGGTGGATGACGGACTGGTCGAGGGTGAGAGCAAGGATGGCAGTGGATCCGACGGGTAAAGGATAGGTGGCGGCCTGGAGCTTGCTGCAGGTGGTTCGTTAAGTAGTAAAGATGAAGCAGAGCTGAAGAGCTGATTGCAAGAGCGGCTGGCTGTCTTCGGACACTTCCTGGAAAAAGCCGCGAGTGGAAAAAGCTGTGAGCGGATGAATGGGACGTTCTTGGGGATGAAATTGCACGGAAGAGCCCCCGAGGCCAGCTTTAAGTCACGGTAACGGAAACGATCTGAAACGCCTAGAGCAAGTAAACGTGGCAGGAAATAGTGAGAAACGAGCCGATTGGCGAGAAAGGAAGGTGCGAGGTTGAGGAAGTGGGCAGAAGGTGGAAATGGAGAGGAGGAAGGTGGGATCAAAGGAGCAGCGGCTTGGTGGTCGGATGGAGAACCCATGGTTCGGATCGCTTTGTTCAAATTCGATTGGCTCCCCGCAAAGCTCTCTTGCTTGTTCACAGCTTCTCGGTGCGGCACAGCGAACCTCGCTGCATTGAGGCGCCCATCGACGAAGCAAACTGCAGCAGTAGACGAGACTGCGACACCCCTACAACAAGGCACCGAGCGGTTTCGGAGCATTTGCCTGCTCGTGAGCGACGCTAGGCGAGTTCGGAGCCTTTTTCTGTTTCTTTCGAGTCCTTGGCGAAATTATCAGTTACAGTAGTTGAAGCGACCAAGGAAATTTAGAACTGCGAAAGTCTCCGAGCTCCTTTTCTTGACTTCCGTTGCCGCCGCAGCCTTTCAAAGCGCTGCAAACGTCGACGCCAAGCAACATCTGTGCCGAACCAAAGCCGCTCAGGTCTTCGGTCGACCCGACTCAGAGTTGACCCCAACGCCTCTTTTCTTCCCCTGCTGTCGGATGAGCACCGGTACAAGCTTCAAACGCTTAGCAAACTCGTATTGTGCCGGCTGGTCGTTATGCTTGCTTTCATTCGTCAGACTCGCGGACACGGCTCATACGATGGACCGCCATACTGCTGCTGACGGATGTCCAGACGGATCGAGCTAGTCGCGACCGCAGCAGCTATCATTTCAGTGCGTGTTGCTAGCGACGTAGCGCTATTTCGAACGAACCCACACTTGGCTGGAAGTCGTGCGGAAAAGGCACGGCAGTGCGAGGTCGAGGTGCGAGTTGCACCTGATCAAGCGCAAGATCAGTCTGGCTGGGGAGCATCGGCTGGGATTGAGCTTGAGAGTGGTTCTCGCGTGACCACGCTACAGCGGGCTGGGATCGGAGCATGTAATGCTGCTGCTGCTGCTGCTGCTGTTGCTGATCGTATGCATGTTGCTGCTGCTGATTGATCCCGTGGCTCGAATCCGAAATGCCTTGCTTGACCACGGCATTCAGATCGACGGCAGTAAAAGCACTTGGAGCCGCACTCTCTTCGTCTTCTGCAGAGAACAGCTTGGCCTTCTTGCCATTCGAAAGATTTGTCTTCTTGCGTGAAGGACTCGCTCTCTTGTTGTTCTTCGCGGTCGTTGTCGTGGATGCGGGGGTCGTTGCCGTTGCTGCTGCTGCTGCTGCTGCTGTTGCCGTTGCTGCGGTATCGCCCCTGGTCTTTGAGGCGGGTGGCGGCTTCCGTCCTTTGGCGGCAAATTCGTGAACCAATTCCATTCCGGCTCGGAACTCGGCCTGCATGGCTTCGAGCATGGTCTTCAGCTCTTTCTGCCAAGCAGCGGATGCTTCTTCGAGCAACTTGATGCGCCCATAGATGACCCTCCTGTCCTCGGCAGCACGAACCACCTTTTGAGCGATCTCGACCTGGAGTGGAAGGACCTGCGCCATCTGTTCGCTCATCTGCTCCTTCTCCACGAGCCCGCTTCCAACACGAGCCGAGATGTCCTTAAGCTCATCCTGTACTTGGCTCATGCGGAGTTCCGACACAAGCCAGAAGCAATTGATGCTCTCTTCAATGTCCCTCAGCCGACTTGACTCGTTGTCTCGAGGTGCGGGAGCGAGACTTCGTCCCGCCTTGGCCAACCTAGTGGACGACAAGGTTGCATCGAGCTCTGCAGCGCTGCTCGAAGATGGAGCCATATTCGAGTGCTGCGGCGTTCTGACGCTTCCGGAGGTTTGAAAGCTGTAAGGTGGAAGCTGTTGTTGCAAGAAGCTACGGTTCTCGGCATCGCGACTCGGTAGCATGGGCGCGTTGTCTGGCATCTGGAGCGGACTCCAGTCCCCAGGGAAGAATTCAGTGGACGAGAGCGAAGATGCGTCTTGATTTGGACCTCGGTCGAAGGCTGAATTGTGTGGCTGACTTTTGCTCCCTGACGCTCGATATGAAGGTAGAAGGTGAAGCGATTCATACGCGGCAGCGCCCCGAACCAGGGGTGGCAAGTCAAAGTCACGGTCCGTCTTCTCTTCTTTGATGTTTCGACAAGCTTCAAGAGCTCGGGTTCGCTCGTTTGACGTGTCGACTCTGTGCTGCGACAGAATCTCGAACTCGTTTTGCTGCGATGCTGATTCGCCAAGAGCAGGATCCTTGCCGACCGAAGGAGGATCAGAGACTTGCATTATGCTAATATGATGAGATTCGACTTCGCAAAGGATAGAAGGTGCTGTTGGGGTCGCGACTCTGGACCGGAGAGCTGTTGTCATCCTGTTGCTTTAAGTAGGATACTGCACCATCGACTCGAGAAGTTGCTGCAAAGTGGACTTCACGGTCTCTTCCTGGGTGGACAGAATGTGTCTCGGTCCTCGAATCGCTCTTCGTTTCGGGCCCGTTGTCGTCGAGTAAGTCGGGAGGAGCAAAATCTTCGTCTGTGTCTGCACGCGAGGTGCTGCTGGTGACGTTTGCGCAGAACTGAGCTCAGCAGCAAAGAGGAGAGATTCCCGAGTCGCGAATAGCCATGCGACTCTGAGACGTTGGAGTGATTAGCTGTTTGACACGTCGGACGCAATTTGACGGCTGACGACGACCGAGGTGCTTCCTATCAGGCGAGAGGCTAAGTTAATGTATCGAGGTGTAGTGAGGTGGGTCAAAGATGGTCGAGATATTGAGATTGCCGTGTGTTTACGGAAAGGATCTCCACCGTTGGGGCGCATCTGATGCATGACGACGAGCGTGGCTGCCACCACAAGGCCGCCGGGATATGCAATTTGAGATGCTTTCTCGGTCATCGATGCTGTTCCTTCATGATCTCCTACCCTTATGTTCAGCTAAATCGACCGACAGCACTTGCTAGCAGCATGCGTGGCGGCTGCTGGTATCCCGCGACGTTCGGTCTGGCGATCTTGACGGTCTCCGATGGCATTGGCAAGCGCACACTTCGACGAGCAAAAGCCACAGACGACGAGCAGCCAAATGAGACCTGAAGTGGAGCTTGGAGAGCAGAAAGTGACAGTTGAAGCCCGAGTCAAACCATGTGCTTGAACTTGCTGGTGTTGTCATTCACTGAGAGCGTGAGCGTGCTTCTCGCTTCACCACCGCGTCTTCACTTGCATCTCAGCAGCTGTCCGGCACCAACCGAGCTGCGCAGACGGTTCCTTGACCTTCATTCCAGATGCCCGAGTGTAACTTGTAGCCTGCCCTCCGTGCTGTAAGTTCTATGCGGATGCTCTCAAACGGACCAAGGTGGGTCCGTCGTCGAGAAGACCAACGCTGCCAATGTTGCAACCAGACACTGAGCTTGAGTCAAACAGAAGCGCAAAAAAATCAACGCGGCTGAGAAGGCGGATTTTGGTGTTGGTCTCTCTTTCTTTCTCCGTCGACGAGGTAGACGGAAAAAAACGCTCAAGCCAGGGTGCAGAGCTGTGTGTCTAAAGTGGGAAATTATTCTCATTGAATGCTCAGATCTCCTCTCCGTCTTTCCTCCATTCCATCTCCTTGTTGTACTCTGCTCGCAGCACCTCCGTTCCTGGCCTTGGTCGACTTTGAAGCTCTGGCTGGGCACTCAACCTTCTTCGCAAGGAACCTTGATCCATCGCCGGCTTGGCGACAACGCTGTTTCCTACGAACCGCGGTCCTTCAAACCTCTACTTGCCGCAGAGGTTTCGGTCTTGGCGAGAGCGAGTCGACGCCCGCCCCTTTCGCTCGTCCAGTAGCTGCTTCCGTCTCTCCTCGGCAATGCAGCAGCCAGTACCGGCTTGTCTTCCGTCCACTCCTTCGTTCGAGCTTCTTCCTTGACTTTGCTGCCCAAGATGAGCGCGACCCGGCAGGACCCTTCGCTCTCGGGAGCGAGCTTTCTCGCCTCGATCAACGCCGAGTCGAGCACCTCCTTCGGAACAAACGACGCAGCCAAATCCGAGGCGGGCTCTGTGCCGTCTCTGCCCATCTCAGCCAAGGTATCGCTCATTGATGCACAAATTGATGCTCTCGAGGCTCGCATAGAGCAGACTATCACCGCACACGCACCTCAGCTTCGTCAACGAGCTGCTTTGACTCGTACCGTCGACCGGGACCTCAACCAGCTTTGGCAATCCATCAATCAGACCAGCTCTCGTCTCGTCACCGTTGGCCCGCAAATAGCACCAATCGCATCCGACTACCATGACGCACTTGCGCAGAGCTCAAAGCAAAGTCTTCTTATCTCGATCCTATCTGATATGCTCGCCGCAACACGCCAGCTCGAAGCACTCGAAAAGATGCAGCAACAGTCCGACTTGCCAAAGCTCCAAACCCGACTGCCAGAAGCTACAAAGGTCATGCAGCCATTTTCCTCGTCTCCTGCTCTCCAAAAGCTTCCCGCCGTCGTCGAGCTTCGAGCTCGCTTTGACCGTCTGCAGCAGGCGTGCGCAACTACGAAATCAGAACCTCTTCCTTCAGGAGCGGAGCGACCCGTCCCGCCAAGTCAAGCCGGTCTTACCTCTAAAGACAGTACTGCAATTGGCGCCAGCACAGACCAAGCGCTTTCGCCAGCTCTCAAGGTACTGGAAACCGCACGTGCCATCATTGTGTCGCGTGGTTCTCAAGAGGGCTGGAAGGAGGTCCGCATCGAACTGGCCGCCCCTGCTCTTCCCCCTCCTGCCATCTCAGCACCCGCCCCTCCGACTACTGTAGCAGCAAAGGGAGACTCGCAGAGGTCATCCATGGATACGCGTCCAGAGCACTTGATCCGCGACGACTTTGCGCCAGGCTCAGCGTCGTTGACAAGAAATTCCTCGTCGTCTTCTGCGACCAACGCCCGGAACAGACACAAGCCCAAACTCGGAGCGCGTGTCATTCGTCCTCAGGATCAATTAGGCAGCGGGCCTTTCAATGCCGAGGATGCTCCTCTTGACGAAGTCGGATGGGGCTTGGACGAGGATGATGGAGAAGGCAATGTCCCGCCACAGGTAACGGCCAATAGCCATGCTGTCCAACCGTCCCAGTCAACAAGCCACGCAGGGTATCCTATTCACCAAAGCGTTGCGGCACTGGTGCGCGACGATCACTTCGGCTCTCCAAGCCGTTCTGTGTCGATGCATAGCAGCACGAGCTCCAGCTCATCGCAGCGCAGCGCATTTGCCATTCAAGAGCCTGTCGCGCAGGCAGAAGCCGTAGGGAGCAACGAAGTAGACGCATGGGGTTTGGGCGAGGAAGAGACCAACAACGAGGTTGATGCATGGGACCTGAACGATGACGACGCTGTTTCCCAGCAGCCCCTTTCACCACCAAAGGCAGCACCGCACGCTCGAGAACCGCTTAGCAGCATCGACGCACACCCACCAGCAAGTGCTGCAGCTGCACAGGACGCCTGGGGCTTGGAGGAGGACGCAGAAATCGGCGCTGAAGATGATCCATGGGGCACACAACAGCCGCCCAAGGAAGCTGCAGTCGAGCCAGCCCCGGCGCTTCAAAGCGATTCAGAGCCTACAGATGCGCCCCGAAGCAGCTCGGAACCAACTGCGCCTCATGCTGAAGGTGATCCGTGGGAGACCGCCGATAACGGAGAGCAGAGTGCGACGCACCAGCACACACCCGAGGCGCATCCTGCTGCTCTCGCCTCAGGGACAGAGACACAGCATGATCAAGTCGCGGTTCCGCCCGTCCTTGCTCACAACGGGGTAGATGCCTCTGCACCACTCCCTTCGGCGGTGGATCCCCGGACACAGGCACATCCAGAGCCAACACGTGTCGCATCGCCCGATGCTGTCCACACTTGGAAAAGGTTGCCGTCACAAGACATCGAGTCAACACGTCGGGTATCCGCAGGCAGTGCAGAGGCACGTTCGTCAGCCCGGACCGCGCCTGTTACTGATCAGCATGAGCCTGAGCTTGTCGGTCAGCATGTAAACGCGGAGCAAGAGGCGGATGCATGGGATTTCGAAGAGAGTTCGAGCGCGTCTGAGGCTGACCGCACCGAGTTCGCCCAGATGACGTCTCTGCCTAAGCCAGAAGCATCAAATGCACAAGTCTCAGCTGCGCCAATCGCGTCAAGGAAACAGGCTCATCTGGCGACAGCCTGCCCGGTCAAATCGGGGCCCATCCACGTTGCGATCAGGGAAGCCCGCGAGGATGAACCCGCTTTCAGCCCGCCATCGTCCTCTGGCTGGCCTGACGACTTTTCCGACCCAGAGTTGACGGATGTTCCCGCGACACAGTCGTTCAAACAGGGTGCGGTTTCGTCCAGCACGCATCGCACTGCTTCATCGACACGGTCCGTCTCTGCACATGCAAAGGTGCCCCCAAGCACCGGCGCAACACCACCAAAATACAATACCGAGCCGACGGCTCCTATAGCTACAGTGCTCAAGGAAGAATGTACCATCAGCAAACGATCTCAGGACCTCGTCAGTCTAGCCGAGACTACCATGAGCTCCGTCCTCTCTAGTCTGCAGAGCGGGAAAGCCTCGGGCGCCGAGACGGATCGCGACAGTTTGGAAGCGCTTGCAGCTACGATCTTCAAGATCTTTGAGCTGCACCGCGCACTGATGCCCGTTGCTCACGGCGAAGCGCTTCGAGAAGTGCCATCACTGGCGATGCAGTTTTTCAACGATTGCGAGTACCTTGCGCGGGAGCTGACGCGGCTCGTCAGCGGTAAGGGCGGAGATATTGCGACAGCATGGAGTGCCCTCGATGCAGAGGCGGCGAAGCGATGGAAGACCAAGGAGCTGATCACACTGGAGCAGGAGGCGACACTGACAAGAGGATTGGGACAGAGGTGGTTCGAAGCGCAAATGACGGCGCAGACCAAGATCCTGCTGGACACGCTGATGGAAGCCGATGGATTCGCACGTACGTTTGACGATCAGCGATATGCGCGGTGCGAGCGATGCATCAAGCAGGTGGTGCAGACGCTGCAGCAGCTTTCCAAAGCGTGGCGACCAGTGCTGGTGGCTTCGCGATTTCATGCTGCCATCGGCCGTCTGGTGGACCTAGTGTTTCAAAAGGTGCTGCACGACGTGCTCGATTTGGAAGACATTGGCGAGAGCGAATCCGAGAAAATCGCCTCGCTGGTCAAGACGCTTGGCAGCTTGGAGGGTTTGTTCGCGGCAGAAGGGTCTGAGCAGCCAAGTGCCGCGCCACTGTGGGTGCCGAGCTGGTTCAAGATGTCGTACCTCATCGAGATTCTGACAGGTTCGCTGGTGGATATCGAGTTCCTCGCCTTTGAAGCAGGTGCGTTGGTTGACTACAGCCGCAAGGAGCTGGCGGGTCTGATCAAGGCACTGTTCGCCGATACGCCCAACCGGAGCAAGCTGTTGCGAAGGATCGAGAGTGCGCCTGTCGAGGTGCTGGCTCATTGAGAGCTCACTGACCATGGCTGTGCAAGGGATTAGGTTTCTTACTCGGGGCGGTTCCGGTTCAATGAAGCAAGTTAAGACATTTGCACTGACCGCTGCTCGACGTGTGTATGTGTGTGTCTGTGTGTCGATCAAGGAGAGCTGAGCACAAAGACGAGGGGAACGAGCACGACAATCATGATCGCGTGTGACTGCAATGTGTTGGACCCTGCTGCGACGGTCAGGAACTTGGCATGCCAGAGGGCCAAGAAAGGAGTGTCTCAATGATCGCTGATCGCCCTGCTTGGCGCTTAACAGTAAGACAGGCGATGGCTTCCAACCCCTTAGGCATATAGCCGTGCTTGGCATTGCGCGATCCGATTCGTTTGCGCGTAAAGTGGGACTAACTCGCTATGACCTCCGTCGGAACTCGTCCAATTTGGGGCGTGGCCGAAAGGAGGACGTCCCGCATTCTCAGCTCGTTCTCTGCAGCCAACCGTCATCGTCCAGTTTAATTTTGAATAGTTTTTAATATTATATTTTGAGTTTCGATTCCCATGCATGGATGGTGCTGTGCAAAATTGTCACCCCGCCCATCTTCGGTTGGGTACGCGCACACTTAGTCTCAATCCACAGATGACCCCCTTGCCTTGCTTGCTGGGGTCGACTGTCGGTGTCTTGAGCATGAGTGTCGATGAAAAGTAAACCTCATCATCATCAGCATCATGGCATGTCTATATATACCGAGATGGAAAAATTGCTTTTCTTTTTGTTTCGACTCGAAGCTTTATCAGACGAGGGAGCAGAGAGGCGATGGCGGGATCGAATCAAAGAAAAACGAGCTGCGCGATCAAGAGGACAGTGATTTCAGACCCCGCGACTGGCATACAGCGGGGGCCCCAAAATGTCGGTTGATCTGCACACACTCGTCAGTTGCCCTGGCGTCGTCTTGTCTGCAGCCGTTAACAAGGAAGAAGGAGGAGGAGAAAGCGCTTGGCCGCTTCGCTTGGCACGGAACAACGGATAATGTACGACTGGGTTTGTGATTTTTTTCTTCTTTCTGGGCTGACATTGGAGGAGGATGGTGGATTTCCGACAACAGACCTGCTCAGTGCCTGTCGTCGTCGTTTGCCCCTTTCCCTTGCGCGCCTTCATGCCCTTCGCCTCTGCTGGGCGTAGCCGAACGTGTTCTCTTTTGCTTGATTCTCAGCCAATGCATTCCTGAGCCTGGGGACGAAGGACGAGGCAGGCGGCAGACGCTCTTCGCTCTTCGTTGTTGTTGCTCTCGCTCTCGCTCCGACTCGGCCCTTCCACCTCTGTGTTCTTTTTTCTCGGCTCGCCTTCCGATTTTGCTTTCTGTCTCAGTAGGCTTGCTGTGCTGCCTGCCGGCTTCTTGTCATGGATGGTGGAAAAAGGAACGGTTGCCTTCTGCTCCGCTCGAATGCTGGCCATCGGCACCGGCGTTCGCACGCTCGCTCAAAGCATCCAAGCAGTTCCGCAGTCCGTTGGTGACCATCTGACCACCACTCGCTTCGGACCCTCACAGTTACAGTGCGAGACAGAGAGCTGAGCTCACTTGGCAAGACAAGCTTACTGTGTCTGGAGTTGTTGCTTTCCTTGCCACCCACTCTCGCTCGTTTCCGCCTTCGGAAGATCGGCAGCAGCTTGGCATCCCGGAGACTCTTGCTTGGTCGCTGCCTTACCGATAACTACATATACCAGACCACCTGGACATTATAGCACCAATTTGGTCCTCCTCCCCTCCTTTCGACCTGGAAGCTCCATCCGAGTGGTCGATACCACCGTCTTCACGCGGCAGTCATTCCCCCTCTCAGTGCTTCTATCAACAGGTCCCTTGTTCAACTCCCGTTCCCTCTTCTAGAACAGTAAGCGTCCAACGACGTAGACAGGAGACGCTTGCTTCAACGAAACAGACCCTCCGTACTTGCACCTGTGACGAGAGCGCGACAATCACCATGCCAGCCCGTAGCTCGCGCAGCAGCGCTCCCGAAGCTCACGAGCTTCCTTCCTCGCCACCGCCCGCCGCCGTCGAAGAGCCTCTGCTCCGCACTCCCGACCTCAGCGGTGATGCCTCGCTTCAACCACTCTCGCCGCCGCCCAGATGGACGCGCAGCAACTCTCGCTACAGCCCAGAGGAGCGACCGCAAGACCCGCTCGCCCTTGCCGCTCCCGTGCCCTTTTCGCCTCCATCTTATCCTCCCTCGGATCATGCCACTCCGATCCACGAGAGACCCTACACACCACCCTTCGCACGTCCAGGATCGCGACCTCTCTCGTCAGCCAGCTCTTACATGCTCTCTACACGCTCGCAGAGCGACTATGACTCGGTCTACCAGCTCTGGCGCCAGAGCGGTACACCTGGCAGCTTCAAGGAGTTTGCCGATGGTGGCGCAAGCAGCTATCACGATTACAGGCGGGGGAGCTCCGCGAACGATTTGGAAAAGATTCAGAACTATCGGTCCGGTGCCTACACTCCGCAGTCACCCAGAGTGACTCCCAAGGAAGACCAAGACCTTCACATGGGCCAAGCCGGCGCCAAAGGTCCTAAGGACTATCGTGCCGTCGGTCTCGCCAAGTACGGCCGCGGCAAGGACCAGCGGATGTCGGCCAAGAAGAAGTGGCTTATCCTCGCTGGCGTCGCGCTCTTGGTCGGCCTCCTTACCATTGCGGTTGTGGTTCCGATCACCCAGGTGCTCCTCAAGGATCACAAATCGAACACTTCGCCCTCCAGCGGCTCCAATCACGGCTCCAATCACGGCTCCAACCACGGCTCCGGATCTGACTCAGGAAAGCAGCTGGCTACTTCGGGCACCAACGGCTCCGTCATCGTCCTCGACAACGGCAGCAACTTTACCTACGTGAACAACTTTGGTGGTCGGTGGGCCTCGCAGCCGCTAGACAACACGGCCCAGGCCCAAAACTACACGCCACCGCTCGATCAAGAATTTGATTTTGCTCGCAACAGGATTTTGGGCGTCAACCTCGGTGGGTGGCTGGTGACTGAGCCTTTCATTGTGCCTGCTCTTTACGAGCCTTACGAAAACGATTCGAGTCCGGTAAAGGACGAGTACTCACTGTCGCAGCGATATCTGTCCGAGGGTGGCGCCGATAATTTGCGCCAAAAGATGACCCAGCACTACGACACATTCATCACCGAACAGGACTTTGCCAACATTGCTGCCGCTGGTCTCAACTGGGTTCGATTGCCCATCGGCTTTTGGGCTTTCGAAACGTACGCCAACGAGCCCTACCTGCAAGGTGTCTCGTGGAACTACGTTCTCAAAGCGATTCAATGGGCACGCAAGTACGGTCTGCGCATCAATCTGGATCTCCATGCCGTACCCGGCTCTCAGAACGGCTACAATCACTCTGGCCGCCTCGGATTCATCAACTTTTTGCAAGGTCTCATGGGCAAGGCCAATAGCGAACGCACCCTGGATTACATTCGACAGATCACCCAGTTCATCAGCCAGCCCGAGATCCACAACGTCGTGCCCATGTTCAGCGTCATCAACGAACCCTACGCCATCACCATTGGCCTGCCGGCGCTCGAGTCGTGGTACTCGCAGGTCTACGCCACCTTGCGCGCAATCACGGGTACCGGTGCAGGCAACGGACCTTACATGACCATCCACGATGGCTTCCTTTCGCCCAGTGCGTGGCAAGGCTTCCTCAGCGGCGGCGATCGTGTCGCGTGGGACACGCATCCCTACATTTGCTTCGCTCAGCAAAACACGGATCCTTGGGATGTTCAGATCCTCAAGCCATGCCAGCAGTTTACGCCACTTCTCGACAATGCGCGCTCCAACATGGGTGTCGCCATGGGAGGAGAAATGTCGCTGGCCATCAACGATTGCGGTCTGTTTTTGAACGGTGTAGGTGACGGGTCTCGCTATGACGGCAGCTACACCGGTCCATCTGGGGGCAATAACCCCAGGATGGGCTCATGCCAGCCGTTTGACGACTGGGAAAATTATTCAGACGACATGAAGCAGGGGCTTCGTCGCTTCGCCCTCACTTCGATGGATTCGCTTCAGGACTTTTTCTTCTGGACGTGGAAGATCGGCAACAGTCTGAGGACGGGTAAGCCCACTTCGCCCATGTGGTCGTACTCGTTGGGACTGCAGCACGGATGGATGCCCACCAACCCACGGAGCGACTCGAGCGGCGCTTGTGCGGCGCAGGCGTCTCGCTTATCGACAACGGTCCCGACCGCCACGTGGGGCGGTGCGTTCCAGTCGTGGCAGACGGGTCGTGCTGGTAGCTACTCGGCCAATTCGGGTACCAACACTTGGCCGCCGCAATCGATCGTCTCGGCCAGCACGCCGTTCTCACAGCTACCCAGCTACACGGCCACCAAGTCGATCACGCCCGTTCCTGCCCCCACCATCTCTGTAACGGCGACTGTATCTGGACAGCCCACTGCGGCGCCTACATTTGGATCGTGGTTTAACGCGGCTCAGAACAGTCCGTTCTATACTCAGATTGGCGGATGCAACTACCCTCCTGATGCGTATAACCTCACTGGTTGGAATCCGTCTGGATGGCCTTGCGGCGGCAGCGGTGGACAGCAGCGTCGACAACAGCCGACCCCGCTTCCTCAGCAGTGATTGCCGCAGCTGCTACGCCTTTACTGTTATGGTAGATATGGCCGTCGAGACGCTTTGCGATTATGGACAGTTACCCCTTGGTTGGGGAGATTCTCTTGTACTCCTAGCTTGTATTATTAAGGACTTTGCTCTGTTGGAACGAACGAACTGCGTTCATTCATCGTAAAGCGAGACGTGTGGAAGTTGTGTGCAGACCTGGGATCGACAGCGCACCCTCTACACCACAATCTCGGTTGCAGTGAGACCCACCTGGTCAGTGCCATGTGGCAGAGCAAGCGCATCTTTCTTCCCCCACACCTACTGCACGCGTCTGAAGCGCCGGCATAGTGTATGCACAAAAATCTGCGCGTGTCTGCCCCCCCTGACCTCGTGGAATGTTGGATGGAGCTCACAAGCGAACGACAGCTGTCAAGGAAGGGAAAAAAGAAACACACGCACACGCGCACACGAAGATGCACACATACACATTCGCCTTCTCAGCCGCGCACATCTTGATGCTGCTACGGCGGCAGTTGCACGGGCGATGCTCGCATAAAAACTTTTGGGCTCCTGCATTTACGATGTAGAGTTGCGTGCGGGGCAAAAGCCGCACATCTGTGTTGCTCAAGTGCACTTGGCGGCGTGTACTTCTGAGACTTGCTTCAGGGTCAGGGTCGTTTGCAGAAGATGTGTTACAGAGTGGTAGCTTTGGTTATATACCTTGTTGTTGCTCGACAGACTTCGACTCTCATCCAGGTCCCTTTGTAGCGCTCTCTGTAAAGAGAAACCGGCTTCTTTCAACCGGCTGTTCTTCTGTTGACCTCTTCACCAGCCCTCTTCGACTTTGTTTTCCCCCGCCAACAGAGGACGCAATGAACACCCTCAAACACTACAGCTCGTACCTGAGCGTTCGGAACAAATTCAAGAGCACGGAAAAGCGTATACGTCCCAAACACTCGTTCGCCTCGTTCCTCACCGCCGACCGATCTGCCACAGCCAGCCACAGCAGCAGCAGTGGAGCCTCGTTTAGCAACCTCTCCCCCGCTGACACGTCTACTTCCTCCAACAACGGAAGCACCACAGCGTTCGACACCTATCCCGAGGACGAGGCTACATCGGAGCAGCCAGCATATAGCCCACCGCACTCGACGTCAGACTACCGATGGCGCTTTCAGGCGGACAGCAAGGTGTGGTGGAGGAACGTCGATTCGATGGCTAATTTTATCTTGCATTGGCAGACGCGGTTCTATCAGCATGGTGATATGTTTTTCAGCTGTACGCTGAATGTCGCTCCATCATCGTCGTCGGGGGATCGAGCGGTGGCGTGTGAGCTGTCCAAGGCCGAGTTAAGGGAGGCGGTGCGAAGGCTGCGGTATGACCATCCGACTGTCGCACTGCGGTTGGCGAAGCGGGGATTGCTGGGGATTGAACAGCTGCAGAACATCCCGCCGCTCATCGCGCAGCATGTGGATCTGCAGATTGCGCTGGTCTACGACCTCGTCGAGTCCGAGAGCGATGTGGAAGCGTGGCTGGACGAGGTAATCATCTACCATGATAGTGAGGAGCGGTTCGAGAACGGCGCAGCATTCCGGTCGTTCATCGCCGCCGCGACCGCCGACGGCGTACCTGGTCGCGACCGGTTGCGCGTCCACTACTGGCCCGCTTCCGCCACTCAAGACGCCAGAGTGGCGATTGAACAATCGCACTCCGTCAGCGAGGGGATCGGTACATTGTACGTTTTCGACCTGCTGCTCTCCTCGATCGCCTCGGTGCTCGCCTCACCCCACCCGCGCACCTGCGCCTGGGGCTCCGAAGTGACGCGTCTCGAGCCTGCGGTGCAGGACGCCATCGCCAATCCACCCGAAGACTGGACCGTGTCACCCGTGGAACGTAGACAGGTGGAAAAGCAAAACGCAGATCGGATGAACGGCAAAGCGACGCCACCGACGTTGGTGGACAAAGTCGGGGGAAAGGTGATCGCGATGACGCTCAAGGGCGAGAACAGCAGCAGCAGTGTGCGAAGGAAGGTGGTGAACAAGCCACTGGTGGACATGTGTCGCAGTGTAGCGGGCAAGGGGGACATGTTCCCGCTGGGACTGCTGCCCCAGACGGGTCGACCGTTTGAGGGTGCAATTACACATACGGACCTCATTTCCGACACGCTGAACCCGGACCAGACGCGCGCATTGCTCAAAGTATTGAAGCGGAAAGGTATAACGATGGCGCCGTTCATGGAGGCTTGCGCTAACATGGCGACCATGTGGGTGCGCAAGCATCGCGGGCTTGCGCCTTCCGGTCGCAAGTTCGGCGGGTGGGACGACCCAAGCCGCATCCTGGGAAGCTTCAGCAACGCCATCAGTAAGAGAAACACCCTGCAGCCCCAGTATGCGCAGTACCTCGGCCTCTGTATGTCTGGCTTCCCCACAAAGATCGCCGCCGCCTCCGCGACCTGGTCTGCGCACGCTGAGTCCAACACAACCGCGTCCCCCACCGACCCGCTCGACCCACTCCCCTGCATCACGCCACCCGAACTCGACCGCCTTTTCGGCATCGCCTCGGACCTCGCCGCCCAGTACACCGCCGCACGCCACAACCCCAACTGGCTCCGCTACGACCAGGCACTCATGTTTAACACCATGACCACTGAGTACCTCTTCCTGCGCGATTCCGCCAATTACCCCTCCATGCCCTGGCTTTCCTCCATCGGTCGCGTCGAATCCTCCTTCCGCGACAGCCACCCGCTCCCCGCCCCCGCAGAACAAGGCGCATCCCTCCAGATCCATGACCTCAACCTCGTCGGCCGCGTAGCCATCCGCCAACCCATCCTGCACATCTACACCTTCCGCATGCACACCTCCATACAGCTCTCCTTCGCCGACTGGCTCTACAACCCCTCCGACTCCGACGCCCGCAAATCTTTCCACAACAGCAAAGACGACGCTCAAGAGTCGCGCCAGAACATTCTCCACTTCTGGCTGCAGGTATTCAGATCGCTCGTCGACGCTGTGCTTCTGCAAGAAGCCGATTGTTAGACGAATGCGAGTTTGACATGTCAAGAGATAGAGAGGAACAATTGGATGATGACCGGCAGAAAAAGTGGAGAAAGCGAATGGAATGCCTTGAATGGAATGTGTGCGTTGTAAACATGAACTTGAATCAGAGAGAACAATAAAAGAATCGCAGATGCCGACTCAACCGTAGCAGGACCGGTCTTCGTCATCGTCGAGCACCGACGCCTAGCCTTCACGCCAAGACCTGCCTCGATCACCCGTGCCCAGCAAAGCACCGATCAGATCTCTTGCCGTATTGACAATCTCCACCGCACGCCCGATGATGCCTCCCTCATCTTCCTCGACGTAGTCGTGGGCTAGTGGCACGCGAGGCTCCGAATTGTGCGGCGCTACCAATGCACCTGTCGCACTCGTCCTTCGCGGCAATGTAGGGCTCGAAGGTCCACCACCCGAGATATCGGCCCCACTGCCAGAACCCGAGCGACGATTCCTACTGGCCCTCGCAAGGATGAAGGTAGGGGTGTTGAGCGGAGTGGGTCCCACCTCCACGGGACCGTCGGGGCTCGTGACGCTGGTAGTCTTGGTGGCAGGCGGCGCGTTGCTAGGGATGTTCTCGACGTCGACGCTCAGTTCGGTACAGGCGGCAGCGTTTGACGACGTCGATTTGGCTCGAGCAGCAGAGGTCCGGCTGCCACCGCCTCCTTTCCTCTCGTCCGACCAATAGCTTCGATCCTCGCCATACATGTAGCGATCGCCATCGCGGTCCTGCGAAGACCGGTTGGAGCTGCTGCCGTCATCCTTGGCGTCTAGGTGCGGGCTTGCTGGGAAATGCGGGCTGGCCAAGCCGTACGACCCTTGTCCATCTGAGTCGTAATCGTTCAGGGACCGATTCGCGAGCGTACGCGCCTTTCCTCCGTGCGCTGTTGCATCTCCAGCTCGAAGGCCATCAGCTCCATCTCGCGCACCGTCTTTGGTGGCGGAGGCGGCGCCGCCGGTCCGAAAGGAATCGCCACTCCGTGCATTACTCCGCGAGGTGCCAGGCGACGTTGAAGAAGCGGGGCTGGTGGATGCGGAGGCGGCGGCAGCGGCAGCGGAAGAATACCGATCAAAGCTTCCATTGGCGGCCGTCGAGTTGGTGGGCGAGTGTCCGGTCGAGTTGCCGCTGTTGGTGCGAACGCGTCCTTGCCGCGCCGCTTCCTGGATGCGCTCGTAACTCGCCGAGCTGCCCAGGCGCTGCGAAGGGCGACCTCTCTCGCGCGAGTCTTCTCCACGCGACGAGTCGTAAGAGTCGCCAAACGAGGACGAGGACAGAGACTCTTGATGCGAGGTACCGAGCACGTCGTAATCGCCCTCAGCCTCTAAGCTCCGCGATTCATAGTCTTCTGCGGGCGTCTGATGAACAATCCTATGCTTGAGGATACCTCTTGGGGCAACACTGGCCTGCGACTGCTCCGGCGTTGCATTGGCTAGATCTTGAGGCGACGTGGATGATGTGGATCCGTCAGTCCTGTCTGACTCGCTGTGGTCAAAAAAGCTTCCGTAGGTTCGGGAAGCGTCAGGGCTGCTCGCAGCGTCGCCTGTGTTAAAAACCGGCCCATTCGAGTTGGCATGGTCGCTCGAACCGTCTGCCAGGTCAGGACCGTCGAAATAGTCAAAGTCGCCATTGAAGTCGTCTTCGAGATCCCACTGGACACCTCGCGCGGTGGGATCGCCGTGACTCGCGGGCACGCCTGCACGAGCGTAGCCGTACTGCGCCGGATAGGTCGACACGGTGCTACCGTTGTTGGCGCGCGTGGCGAGAAAGCCGGTGGGATCCACTACAGCGGGCGAGGGCGAGGGATACACCTCGGACGTCTTGAGACGAGTGGGTGCCAGCTTAGCAATGGTGGCTGCGTAATCCAAGGGCTTGGAGGAAGACGAGGCAGAAGCGTGAGAGATGGCGGGCGAAGTTCGTGGGCTGGACTTCATTGTGAGCACCTCCTCTTCCTCGCTGCTGGCATCCTCGTCCTCTTCGTCAAATTCGTCCTCGTCGTAGTCGTCGTAGTCTGGATACTGTGTGTCCAGGGCGATGCACTGTTCGACACGGTGGTTGAAGCTGATGTGACGCTTTTCTTCTGAGCCCGCACTGTCGGCCCGTGCAATGCTGGGAGACTTTTTCTTCTGCGCCGACACCAGAGGCATGGCGTTGGGAGAACTGCCGACGCGCTTGGCAGCCCTGCTGACGAGGTTGGAATCCGATTTGACTGCAAAGAGGGCTTGACGCTGCGGGGCTGTTTCTTGCGCCTTGCGGTCCTGCGCTTCCATGTGTTCGTCGATGGGGTTGGTCTCGAGCTCGAGGCTGGGAGAAGCGGCGTTTCCTGGCGTTGTTAGCATATCGGAGATAGTGCGGTGCTTGAGAATGGAGCGGACGCGGTGACCGTCGTCCAGATCAAGACGGTCGGCGGTGGTGGCGAGCTTGGGCGGCGGCACAGACTCAACGTGCTCGTGGAGAGGACCATACAACCATGTTACATCGCTGTCCTTGAGCCTGTAGACCGGGTCGAAATGATGAAAAAGATTGAAGCGACAAAGGTCAGCAATGTGAAGGATGTAGTTTTTGTTGCAGAGCAACGTATGGACGAGGAGTATGTGCAGGTCAAAGTGTACTTACCAGTTGAGAGTTTCTGGGCTGATGGTTTTGAGATTGCCACGCTGTTTCGCCCACGTACGCCAACTTGCATTTTCGAGCCTGACACCGTTGGCGATCTGGTTCTTTTGCTTTGTCATGGCTTTCCAGCTGCTCCACACATCTTCGTCGGTCCACTGGTGGCTGAGGTAGTCGACGCAGACGGTGGGCATGCGCGACTCGATCTGGGCGTCATCGGGTGCCGGTGCGTTGTTCGCAACGGTAGGATACGGCTGAGGTGTGGACAACATCTTGAAGGAAGGATACTTCGAGAGAATCTATCGATAGGAACTGGAAAGGGAATGCAGAGCAAGATGATGAGGTGTTGATCGATGACAGCGGGGGGTGTTGCTGTGGGCAGCGAGCGGAGGTTGGAAAGCAAGATTGTCCGATAGGATGGTTGTGGGGTGAGTTGCGGCTACACCTGTTCAACTTAGAGCTTTTCGCACATGGGTACTGCGCAGTGCGAGCTCAGGGAAGTGGTATTGGGAGGCGTTGCGAGGGGTTGCGCAGCAGCAGCCTTGGTGACCTGAACAGTGAGGCAGGCCGGTGATTTTCGATGCCGTCTCGAAAGCGATGTTGAGCCGAAATACAGCTTTCCCAGTATGCTCGTCCGTGTGATGGGACGACCGATCAAGAAGCCTGTGCGGATCAAGCTTGAGAGGCGTTGTGCCTTAGTTCTCGAGAGATGAAGATATAGAGAGAGAGAGGCTGCGGGATAGCGGCTTGGAGAGATTAGCAGTCGGAGAGGGTACAAGATCGTTGGGACCGCAGCGTTGGTCGATCTGTGATTTTCGCCGTGGGAACTACTACGATCGCACAACCGGAGATAGCAAGTGGTGGAAGGTTGATGAGGAAGAAACCAAGTAGAGTGGACAGAGAGAGGGTCTGGAGAGATGATGAGCGACGATTAGCTCTTGACGAACGCAAAGCGGAATGCGAGAGAGCGAGTCCGCTTTGGATGGACCGACCGATAATGCGGCGTCGGTGTGTGTCTGTCTGTCCACTAAGTTGGTGAGTATGTGTGCGGGTCGAGAACGATATCGCGCTGTGCTGCCTCGTCAAATTTGATTCGCTTCGCCTTGCTTGCTAAATAACAGTCGAGGCTGTCCTGCCCGTCCGTCGGTGCCTTGCCTTCCCCGTGCCCACTCTCTCTTACTGCCTGTCTCGCTTTGATCACCGTAAGTCACACACTCTCTCTGGAACTGCGCGCGAACGAGAAAGGAAATTCGACCTTTCCTTTTTCGTCTCTGTCTGCGGTTGCTCACCAGTCAAAGGCGAAAAAGACCACAAAAAAGCTGGAAATTGCGAATTTGGGAAATCAATCAGAAATTCGAAAACCCATCGTCGATTGCCTCTCGCCTTTGACTTTTGCGCTTGCAGAAGGCGACGATGGTGAGGGGTCGCTTCCCGCTGTGTTCCGGACAGACCCTCTTGCAAATCGCTCCTTCCCTCTCTCGCCTCACCTTGACCCTCGACCCTTTCCTTGGCCTGCTCGTCTGGTTAATTTTCGTAGCAGAAGCCGCCGAGTATAAATGTCTTTCTTCGACCGAAAATCTTCCGGAGACGTGTGAGGGGGAAGCAATGCGCTCAGTTGGTGCAGAAATGACGAGAGAATGCGCTAAGCATTTCATTCTTCTCGCTCATGCACAACTATGGACGCCTTGCTCAGACTCAGAACTGACTACTCATTCTCTGGCGAACTAAAAAATTCATGTGTCAAGCGGGCTGATCCCAAATCGCTGTTTAGCAAGCAAGTACAGAGGGTGGCGGCTGCTGTGTCTAAAGCAAGACTTTGGAAGCTCTTTGATGAAAGCCAACGACGTCGGTGCTGGTCGGCGTGGCCGTTGGGAAAAGTGTGGGCGCCACCCCGGTCTCCGATAACGAAGTTCGGCCTTTTTTTCTCTTCTCTCCGTGTGGCTTGCATTTGAGGGTCACGCAGATATCTTCAATAAGTTGTGTTCTGGAAGCAAACATGAGGAGCCTCCTGCATCGGTACTTTTGGTCTTTTCCTTCCGACAACAAGGAGGCTTCGTCTGCTGGCAAAGGGGGCTTTGCTCGCTTTAACGCGAAAAGATGAGCGAGCAAGCAAACACACAACAGCTGCAAAGCCGACGCACAGCGTTGAAAGCCTGCATTCCCCAAGAAACGCACACACTCTCTTTTTCTCTCCCTCTCTCTCTTCGGCCATGCGGCTAATAGTATCAGCCCAGGAACAAGGCGACGCGCATTGAGTCCATGTCACGCACATCTTGCTGTTCATATCCCTCTCGTTCGCAAGCACATTGAGGGTTGAGCGAACCAGCCAGTAGCCTGGATAGGCAAAGGCAAATGCAAAGGCAAAAAGGCAAGCGCCTTCGCTTCGACCGGTCCTGCATGTCAGCCGGGCGGAGTTCACCCACAATCCAATGCCTTGCCTGCTTGTGGCTTGCCATTTCCATCTCAATCCGAAAGAAACGCACGCGCCATGCTCAAATACGAGTAGACCCGAGGCTCAATTTTTGGGATTACACGGACGAAAAGGTTGGCTCGGAAACGGGGTTCTGTCGATCATGCCGCCGCCTGTACGCCTGTTCCAAGACCACATGCGAGTAAGCACTTGACTTCAACCGGTATGCCGAGAGAAAAATAAGACTGCTTGCTGCCGTAGCATGCGGATCGTCATCTTTGCTTCTGACCCCTTTTGCCATAGTATGAGCGCTGAGACAAGAGGGTCGGTCACAAGACACAACCCCAAGTCGCTGAATCCCCGCGTGACCCTCCAAACCCCGCAATCCGAAAATTGACCGAACGATCTTACACGCATCAGCAAAAAATAGACACGATCGCTTCAATCATATTTTCACAGCCCGCTCCTCATGAAGGGATTCGAGCCGACGTTTCAAGTTACATCGACTGGGCATTGTGCGGGTGCGGATGGTGGCGGTGCTATCGGTCTTGCGGAAACACGTCCGAGGCGGCATCATTTGCTACTTGGAAGACCTCTTCCTGAGCTGGGCCCTCAGCCCGTCAATGACAAGGTCGCGCTCCATGAGCTTCACCTCCAGGCTTTCGGCCTCACGTTGGCAAGCCAAGTTGAGCTCTGCCACCGCTTCTACGACCTTGGTTGTAGCTACACGCCTAGGCGAAGAATGGTCGAGTGCGGTCAGCGAGACTCGGTAGGAATTTGCGAGGAGAGTGTCTTCGTCGCTGCTGCTGCTGTTGTTGCCGACACTGTTACCGATGCGGATTGCGGAACTGCTCGAACTGTTGCCGCTGCCAGTGTTGGAGCGGATCGCGACAACTACCGATTTGGTACTGCCTTGCTGAGCGTGGGCGGGCTGAGATACAGATTTGGCCCGAGCTGGAACACCTTCGAGGTCTCGTGCGGCTTGCGAAGCAGGTGGCTGCTGTGGCTCGCGCGCGTTGAGGCTAGGTCCAGCGAACTCGGGCGGCGAGAAGGCGCGTACGCCTTTGCTGTTCGCAAGAAGATCCTTCACCCAATCCTCCTCGAAGAAAGGCTTGAGCGAACCAGCGTTGTCGTTGGCAGACTTCTGAGTCTTGGATCGCTTGGGTTGCTGGACCCGCGGCTTGGGCGAAGTGTCGCGGATCTCGATGACTTGGGTGCTATTCAGGAGAGACGGGGTTCGAGTCCTCTTTTGCGGCGATCTGGAGCTGCCGCTTCCGCTGCTGATCTTATTGGTGGAAGCCAGCTGCTCACAACTCTGCGTAGCCGTGAGGAGACTCTCTGCCTCCAGCTGATCGCAAAGCTCGACTAGAACCGAACAGAATGAAGTCAGTCGACAGGCTGAGACACAGAAGATGGGCCATAGAAGCTGTTTGTGCACGCGGAAACCTACAGTCCAGCTCGTTTGGCGCATGTGCATCAAACTCGTCTAGTTCATCCACTTCTTCCTCCTCTTCAGTGGGTCCGCGAAGGAGCACAGCGCTGTCACCAATGCTTTTGGTTTGACTCATGGTGCTGAACGAGACCAGGCCAAGTCTGGAAGGGTGACTTGAAGACTGCGACGACCTGATGCGATTGCCAGGTGGCGGTAGCGTGAGGAGGCTAGGTGAGTCAAAGACGTCGATGGGAGAGGATAGTGTCGGTTGAGATGGATCCGCACCTTGCGGATGCGGAGTAGTTTCCGCACTCATCGAGGAAAAGCTGCTTGTGCTGACACAGAGGGAAAATCCGCAAAGTAGAAAAGCGTCGCCCTCCGTGCCAAGACCGGTTTGAGCATCTTCCAGCTCGACGGTATCTTATATCACTTCGACAATGTCGCGATCGTTGGAGCGAATGGCTTGAGACTTGAAGTCGACGGCGAACGGCCTGGGAGGCGACTGAAAAAGCGCTTGCGAATGTGACTTTCTCGCAGGATTGGATCCACCGAGGGTGAAGCCCCGCAAGGTAAAGTCCAACGGTTGTGATGTTCCCACGCTGCCATTACCTCCATCGGATCGTCCGACCATATCGAAGCGCAGCAAACTTTCCACGCTTCCTTCCCGAGCCATCACCCTCGGCCCCTTCCGAAATCACACTGTATCGCTGCATCACGACCAGCACTCCTCCTGCCACCGCCTCTGCCTCTCTAAACTATCCAAAAACCTCGTCGCCTGATCCTCGTCCATCCCACCACACATCTGCGCCAACCTTTCAAATGCCCCCCTCACCTGCTCCGGCATCTTCCCCGACGCGCCCGCCACAACAACCCACGCATTGCGCTGGACAATCGCAGTCCACAGCATCTGCGCGTTCTCCTCCCGCACAATCAGATCTTGAACATACGTCTTTTCCTCGCCGTCCCTGCTGAACGCAGTATGCAGATGCAGCGTGTTTGCGTGTTGCTGTTGGAGCGTCTGCCAGTCTTGGCTGAAGAGATAGTCCTTGTGTCGGTAGCGGAAGCCAAGGAACAGATGGATCTCCGGCGGCGTGACGGCAGAGTCGTGGGAGGAGAGCCGTTCGATTACGAGCGATCGGAGAGGCGCGCACCCAGTTCCTGGACCGATCAGGATCAGCGGTGCTTCTCGCGGCGGCAGAGTCAAATACCCCTGCTTGAGCAATATGGGTACTTGCGTGTCAATAGGCAGCTTTGCAAGCCATCGAGTGCATAGACCTGTGCGCGACTTGCGCAACCTCGTTTTGTACTTGACGATCGCCACGCTGAGCTGAATAGCATGCGACCGATCACCATCTTCATTGGTAGCATCATCAGTGTGTGGTGTTGGTGTCGTGGACGGTGGCGGTGCACTCGCAATACTGAACTCTCTCGGCTTGATCCACGGTATCACATCCGCCACATACTCCAACGGCACAACAACGGACTTGAACTCTTCGAGCACCTCCTTGATCGTCCGCCTCGGCCTTTGAGCGTATTCGAACATCTCGTCGATCCCATCTTGCGGGTTAGCTCCTTTGGCCAGCTCCTCGGCCGGGTAGATGCCACAATATTCATCGAGTTTCTCTCGTTCCAGCGATCCAGTGGGGGAGAAGAGGCGGATCTGGTCGAAGAACGACCGCGTCGGTACGGCGGTGAAATCAAGGTGGTTGGTGAAGAGGTCCTGAAGTGACATTGAGTGCGGTGCTTGAGGCACGGTGGAGGGGACGGTGGTGCCGGATAGGGTAACCATGGTGGAACCGTCCAAGTTGAGGCGCGCGAGCATCTCGGTGACGGCAGGCTCATCGTTGATGGGGTGCAGACAGAGCACGTCGCCTGGTCGATAGGTGGTTGAAGTGATGCTTTGTGCTGCTCGTGCGTTGCTGCCGTTGCGCGAGGACCACCTTCCGGTAGTCGGAGGATCGACAAACTCGAGCAGACGTACATCTTGAAAGTGATAGGCGGCCGTCATACGTTCATTCTTGCTCAACGTCGATCGCGACCACCCATGCTCTTCCAGATGTCTCGTGAACCTCTCCTCCCTGCTGGACCTGTCTTCGTTCTCCGCACCCTTACTTTGCACTCTCCTCACCATCGTTGCAGGGGGCAGCAGCTCGTCCCTCCCGACCTCTCTCACCTCTTCGGGCAGCGGCAGAACCTCGTCCATCTTTGCCCAGAACCTCTCCAGCCACGGCACAAGCTCGCCCTCCAGCCCCAAATAATGCATGTCATCCCCCTCGCCGTGCTCTACCAGCTCCACAGCACCTAGCGCCTTCAGCCTCCTGCTTAGCAGCCTAACGGGCCAACAGAATCTCAGGTACGTCGTGTCGCCCAGTCCAAAGGCGGAGAAAGTGACGTCGGCGAGGATGTCTTCGGGGATGCCCTTGCGCAGGAGGAAGTTCCAAAACGGACGGGCGCTCGTGGGGAATTCGCCCTGTCCCGTCGTCGAAATCACGAACAATACAAGACTCTCGCCGACCAAGTCGGTGGCGTCGTAGTCTGCAACATCCGTGACTGAGACGGTGTAGCGCTTGCGCTGGGCGTGACGTGCGATTCGCAGTGCGACGTCCTGTGAGGTGCCCGTTTGCGTCATGTACAGAATGGTGAGGTGGCGGCCTTCCAGTCCAGACGCCGCGTCGTCGCCGTTGATGTTGGGCAGTGCCGACGCTGAGGCTGATATTGAGGTCATGCTTGCCCATCCGAAGTCTGTGTGGGTGTGTGGGTGCCGAAGACGGTGAAAGCAACGGAACAAGCTTGGCTCGCTTTTCAGGAAGACAATATTACACGATCAAAAAAGAAGATCCTCGGCCAAATTCACGGCCGCCACGCGGAAGTGGAGTCGAGAACGAAATGGAGCTCGGATCTGATAAAATCGCAACGCTGTGCCCTGACTGCTCATCATGTCGAATAGATCGTCTCCTGCGCTCTGCCTTCTCGCCGCACAGGCTCCTTGACCGCCTCAATTCGATCAGGCAGCACTCACAAGGCAGCAAGCTCAATTAGTACACGACTCCGGTAAGAAGATATGCAATTCGTATGAAAAGCAAGTGAACAACGACAAACCAACACCTCCATTGCACCACTATTCGGAAGGATACAGACTTCTGTTGCCTACACCCGCAGCAGCAGCCGTCGCCACTGGTGTAGCCGTGAGCGGTGCTGCCGCGCCATTCGGACCTGGCGAGGGCCCACTTCTGGCACCCGCAAACCCTGGCGCGGGCTGCTTCATCGGATGATGCCCTGCTGCAACCCGGCGCCCCGCTGCTACCGCGCCATTGCTCTGCACCTTGTGTTCGCGCTCGTCTATCGCGCCCACAGCGCCCGAGGACATTGACGGCGGTGGCGGTAAACTCGTCTTTCCGCTGCTTGACGGTTTTCCATGTGTGGGCGACTCGACAGCTGCACCCGAAGCTTGACTCGGCCGAGCCTGCTTGCTTCGTCCGCTCGTCTTTGCAGCGCCGCGTCCACGACCGCTGACGTGAACCCCATCCTCAATGCTGGAGCGCTCCTTTCGCCCACCACTGCTGCCCCGATGAGGCGGTGTGGGCGACGGCGGCATCTTGCCCATCCCCGATCCACGGCCTCCGCCCGCGTTCATGCCTGGACCGGGCCCTCCAGCTCCAGGTGGTATGTTGAAATGCGGCGGATAACCCGGATACATGTCTGGCGGGAACGGAGAGCTTCGGTGGTGCGGATCGTTGGGATCCATGCCCATGCGTGCCTGTTGCTCGTGGTGATGCATGCGCGCCGCTCGCTCCATCTCGGCAGCGGCATATGGATCGAAGCCCATCATGCCCATCTCCATTCCTGCGTGCATGTGTCCCGGCGGTGGCGGGAGCGGATGCATGCCATGCCGATGATGAACAGAACCAGGCGTGCCGGGCGCCATCATCGCGCCCGGTGGCGGCGGTGGTATGCCACGTGCACCTGGCGGCAGACCGAACGGCATACCGTTCATGTGAGCCTGGGCGGCCGCCGCAGCGGCTGCAGCTGCCGCCTCGGGTCCGTACATTGCATAGATCTCCGGGTTCTGGAACTCGAGACCGATGGGAGCGCCATAGAAGGGATCGTACATGCCTGGTGGTACGCCGGCGGGCCGGATACCCATCTGCTCAATATCCATCATGACGTCGGGTTCAGCGAGGCCTTTGAGATCCGGGTAAGCGACATACTCGTCTGCTGCGTCGATCTCGCGAGCGAGCGCCTTGCGCTTGGCAGACTGCTTGCGGCCAGCCTTGGAGCCGTTTGCTTGAGCGCGTTCGGCATCCTCTGCCCGCGATGGAGGGTCCAACGGGATGTGCAAGCGGTCTGGATTGCGCACGAGCTCCGTCTCAAAAATCTGATGTCGTCGTGCTGGGCGGGGTGCGTCGAGGGTACGCTTTTCGCGATCGAGTCGCCTGCGTTTCCTGCTGAACTCGTCCATCATATCGCGACGCAGGCCGGCGCAGCTGGAACGCCAGATACTCCACGCTGCAAACTCCTCAGCCTTGGCGACGCGCTCGTACTGCTTTTCCTGATGCTCGAACCAAAACTCGACGAGCTCGGTGCGACGTTGTCTGCGCGTCTCTATCGCTTTGGTAAGGTGGAGAAGCTCGGGATGGGTGCCGTCGAGGATCATCTCGCCTTCTTTCGAGATCTCTTGGAGCCTCTCGACGTAGAGACGGTCGCGCAGCATGGCAAAGCCGATCTCGATCTTGGTCAAGGCTTCCATTGCCTCTTGGCGGCGGATAGCGGCTTCGTCGGTAGAGGTGTCCTCGTCGTGCTCGGCGCCATCAGGAATGGGCGTACCAGCAGCCGTGTCGAGGTGCTCAGCCTCTGCTGCGTCGGCTTCGGGAGCTTTGACATCGGCGTCTGCATTAGCATCTCGGCCTTCCGCGTGGTCGGCTTTTTCAGCATCTTCGTCCTCGTCTCCGAGTGGAGTGACGGCACGTGAAGAAGAGGCGGATCCGGGGAGACTGTCAACCAGCTGCTCTGGCTCCAAAAGACTGGTGGCTCCGCCAGTAGCCGCCGCGCGCTTCTTCATAGAGGCGATGAGATCGAGATCAGTCTCGCGAGGCGAGCCGCCATCTTCTTGGTCAGAGGCATTGTCTGCGCCAGCATCATCGGCACCTTCGTTGTCTTCAGGTTCAGGAGTGATGTCAGAGCTGAGATCATCGCCATCAACCTGTTGACGGAGTTGTTGAAGTCGACGGGACTTGGCAGATCCATCTGCTGGTGCTGTCACACTTTCGGCATGCTCGCCTTCCTGATCCGATGCATCCTCGTCGTCATCTTCGTCTTGATCTTCGTCGGCGTGGTCTGCGTCAGCCTCACCAGCTGTTGCAAGGGCAGCGAGGGCATCGAGACCGGCTGCTGCGCCGGCATCCTCGTCGGCGCCCTCGGCACCGCCGGTGAGAGCGGCAAGCGCCTCGGCTGCTTCGTCCTCGTGCGTTTTGCTATTTGAATCGTCGTCATCGTCGTCCTCTTCGTCTTCACCGTCTTCCTCTTCCTCGTCTTCGTCGTCGGAACCACCCAGGTCGTCATCCGAGAGGGAGGAACCGTCTTCGTCCTGGTTCTGATCGTCGTCTTCGTCGGTGAGCTCGCTCTCGTCGCTGAACTCGTCGCCGGTGAAGCCGCCAGTTTTTTGAGGTGAGCTTAGATTAGAATTAGGATCTTGGGTAGCAGTGAGCTGAGAGGCGGGCAGAGCGTCTTCGCCGTCTGCGTCCTCGTCATCTTCGTTTTGGTGGGCTAGGTCTTCTGCCTGTGATGGCTCTAGCTGGCTGTCCATCGAGACGTCCGCTGGTTCGCCTGGAGCGTCGACGTCGTCGGGGACGGCTGCAGCAGCCGAAGCAGCTGCGTGCTGTGCGAGATCGTTGAGGTCCATGACGTCGCCGTGTGCGTCTTGGTCGTCGTCGTCGTCGTCGTCGTCGTAAGGGAGAGGTTCTGTTTCTGCGTCAGATGACTCGGCAGGATCGTGTTGGGAGTGATATGCGTGCTTGGAAGAAGTGGCTACGGATGATTGAGCAGCGGCAATGTTGGACTGAGTGGCCGCGCTGGAGGGCATGATCAGGAGGGATTAGCGGCAGCTGAAGCGCGGCAGTGGGTCAGCCTGATGTGAGCCGACGAAGGAGTGCAGCGGCGTCGCGATGAGCCGGCGACGGCGGCGGGGCAGACGCGAGGAAGGGCGTGCTCTGAAGGCGGATGAGGTCCAGGCAGAGGGAGTGATGAATGTGTGTGTGTGTGTGTGTGAGCACAGCAGTCCTATCGCATCGTCGCTTGTGGAGCACGAGCTCTGGTGATGAAGGGCGCCGAGCCAGCAAGTTGGGAGAGAGAGAGAGAGGGCAGCGGCAAGTGACGAAGGTGGTTGTCGCAGGGAGAGGGGGGACTGGGGGGGACTACAACGCGAGCGGACGGATGGAGGTAGCGATCTGGATCGAGTCGGGTTACAAGCACAATGTCGGGCGACGCTCAGAAAAGGAGCGTGGTTGGTTGATTGCTTGCTTGCTTGCTTGCTTGTGAGCTGGCGGTGGTCAAGATGGGAGTGTAAAGAAGAGATAAGCGGAGCAGCGTGAACGGATCAGCAGCATCGGATGGAGGTGAGGATGAAGGGAATCTGAGTGTGCCGGTCTCGAGTGAGGATCGAAAGCTGAAGCTGAATTTGCGAGCTGCAGCGAGACGAACAAAGGTGAGAGGGAGCAAGCCGAGCAAGGCAAAGGCAAAGAAGGCAAGGCTAGCAAAGAGCTTTCTCACTCGCTCGCTCTTTGTCTCTCGCTCGCTCACACGGATTCAAGGGTTAGCCGAATTCCTCTTTCCTCTCTCGCTCTCTTTCTCTTTTTGATCGCCTCCAAGTGGGGGACGACTCAGTTTCTCGGAAATCGCACTTACTCCATTTTGGGAGTCTGGCAAATCGGCTTGCTTGCACAGATACGTTCAAGTCTCAGAGCGACGCGTCTCGACCGGACGTGCGAATGATTTTCCTCCACTCTTTCGAAAGGTTCACAGCGAGATGTAACATTCTCAACAAAGAAGGCGGAAAGCAGGGTCTCGCACGAGTGGAACCTCCGCATTCCCGATCCCCTTCTGAAGTGCGATTCGCCATGAAGACTCAGCTATTGTAGTTGCTCTTCCGTTGCTCTTCGGAGGGTGTGAGCTAGCGAATCGCCCAACCTCAGCCATCAAATGCACTAGACTTACAGTAGTAGCCGGAGCATCGAGGAGCGCGGACAAACAGCAAGAAGGTGCCGGCGTATCGCTTCCGTCTAGAAAACCAGCAAAGCGCCGCTATTCAGGGTCCGACTTTCTGTGAAGCTCTCCAAGGCCAACTTTCCAAATGCGACAGGTACGAAAATCTTCCCGGCACAGCAGTAGCAGCACCAGCAAGCAAGCAACAACGTCAGATAGTGCCGCGGAATCGGGACCTTTCTTGGATCGGATGCCGGCACAGCCATCCCACATGGCAGTATCATCTGGCTCTCGACGTTTTGTTCCGCAGACCGCGGTGCTGATCTTCTCGGAACAAGGGAGCTGTCGACATCACCGGCCAGCAGAGCTGACAAGCTTCCATCACGGCGCCTGCATGACAACTCGCTTTCCTATATCAAGAGCAGCGCGATGTCAAGGTTAGGCTCAGAGGTTGTCCATCAAGATACGCCTTCCATCAAACCTTTTCGAACAAGATGTCGACACCAACTACCTCACCACGAGCCATTAGTCTGCACGAACGCTACGCGGTCGCTCGTCGCTGTCTCAACTCGCCCTCGATCGTCAGCGTTGCCGCTATCTTGCAGCTCACGCCCAAACCCCACCTCCAGCGACAAGAAGAACTTGGCAACTTCGAGCAAGCCTTCTCCGCGGTACGCGCCCACCTCACCCATCGAATCGACGCGCTTCTGACGCAATACCCGCTCCTCTCGTACTGCGTCGAAGCGCCCCGTTCTTGCGCACCGCGATGGACTCCGATCCAACCGCCGCCCACTTCGAACGACATTCTGCACATCGGGTCCACCCTTTCCACGGCCGACGCAAATACGCTGTTCTCACGCGCGATTTCTGCCGAGCAGATCGCGCTTCCTAGCTCAACGCAGCTGGACAAAGGTCCGCTGTGGAAGGTGCAGTTGAGCCGGATTGGGGATGGGACGTCGTGTCTCGTGGTGCTCGCCACGGACCATGTGATCAACGATGGGCGCGGGACGCTGAATCTCTTCCAGATGCTGTTGCGCGACGACAAATTGGTCAGCGGTGAGACCGTTAAGGTGGGTAGGGAGCTCATTCCGCCGGCTTCGGATCGCATCTTCAACTTTAAGCCGTCGACGACGTACATGCTGGGCGTGGTGTGGCAGGAACTCATTCTGCCGAAGCTGCCGTTGGGTAAGAAGCTCAAGGCTAAGCTGCGCGGTCCCGTGTCTTGGCCTGCTTCCTCTGTGCTCAAAGCGAGCACATCAATGCCATCAAACAAAATTGTACGCCAACCAAGGAGCTGCAAGCCGGCTTTGGATATCATCTTCGTCTCATCCCCACACCTCATCTCGAAGCTGAAAAAGCTCGCCAAGCTGCACATCGACCCATCATCCCCTACAAAGAAAGCAGCAACCCTACACGCGATCATCCACACCCTCGCGATTGCCGCGCTCTACGCCGCCATCGCGCAGTCGCACCACATCGCCACCTCCGCCGCAGAACTCTCGCGCTTCAACCTCGTCCTGAACGCGTGTACGCCTATTTCGCTGCGGGAGGAGACTCCGCCGACCCCCAAGCAACGTCACGCAACCACCCTGTCGGCGGACGTCGAGCCGCCTGCACCTGCACCACTGCTGCCGACTACCACGGGAAACTACGTCTCGTCCTACACGGACGACATCCGCGTTCGAGGCGGCGAGACGTTCTGGCGGCTCACAAACCGCTTTGCTTCCGACCTGGCCAGTCCGCGCGGGCGCAAGCTGGCCAAGCAGCACATGGGTATGCTTGCGTACATCCCGGACTTTGACGCCTCGTCGCATAAGCGGAAACGTTCGGACGAGGAGGTGGTGAAAAGCTCACTTGAAGGCCATGACGTGAGGTACGCCAACGGGTGGGAGAAGTTCTTCGGCGACAAAGCCGCCGGCTCTACGCCTTTCGACAGCGCACTCTCCCTGTCCAACCTCGGTCTTGTCGATCTTTCATCCGTAACGATTGCTTCGGACACATCGGCGCAGTGGAAGGTGGGCTCGCTCACGTGGGCACAGAGCCATACACCGCAGGGCGAAGCTTTCGTGGTCGATCTCGTGGGTTTTGCCCAGGGCGAGACGCAGACGCTTAGCATAGCCATTTCTTCCCGCCCCCCCGCCTTCGCCGATGAGCAGCTCCACGATCGATTCAAGGCTTTCTTGCAACGATTAGTCATCGCCTTTGCCGCAGAGCCACCCGCCAAGCTCTCCCAAGACACCGAGGGCGGGTCGCACCTCTTGGATCTCAATACGGACCCCACCTTCGCGTCGCTTGCCCATTTCCTCATTTCGTCTCCATAGACATGCCAATTCATACACAGTTCTCATGAACATTAACAGGACATTCGCAAATCTTATCTGCGCATCTTTCAACTTGCCTCTTCACACTCTTGTAGGAAATCAAACGGTTCGAAAAGACAAAACGTGGCATGCAATGAGAGTGGGATAACCCCAGTGCACAGAAACATACAAGTGACGCAATCTCGCTTGGCTCGCTCGACTCGCTCGTGAATATCGTAAAGCAGTGGAGGCGTGGAAGCGCAAGCACCTCAAGATGCACCGGCCGACGGCTTGAATGTGACCTCAGAAAGCGTGTTAAAGGCCTCCCTGTACGCATCGAGCAGCTGCTTGACGCGCTTCCTCTCGCTCGTCAGGCCCTCGTCCTCGTACAGCAGCTCCTCGAACAGGTTCTCCTTGTACAGCGACGCCACCAACCTGTTTTGCACCGATTCACGGCTGAAGTTGACCAGCAGATGCATGATCGCCTTGGGCACCAGGTCCTGGATCGACAGACGCACAATGTTGAAGTAGCTGGCTATCAAGGAGCGAATCAGCGTCGTCTCGAGCTCCTCGCGGTCCGACAGCGCGTACTCATCTGACGAGATGGGAGTGGCCTCAAGATGCTTGTCCAACGACTTCATGTCGTAGGCTGCCGAGTTGCCCTCCAGGCCGGTACGACCGGACATTGCGTTGGGTTTGTGCTCGCGTGCATGATTGTACTCGGGCATCCTTGGCTGGAGTGCATGTGGCGCGGGCGCATGGTAGCCGGCCAAACCGGACGACGGTCCAACACCGCCCACAGGAAGCCCAGACGCGCCTCCAAAGAAGTAGTTGAGGAACGTGTCCTTGGCTCCTCCACCACCAACAGAAGCGCCACTGCCATTTGCGTAGCCGCTCCCTGACGCGTGGCCAATGGTGTGGTGGGCTCGTCCGTCGGGCGCCGAAGCAGAGTGTGGGCGCAGCTCGTGCGTCGATCCAGCCCGCTGCTTCTTATCGCGCGCATTGCCGCCAGTCTTGGAGCTGGCGCCGTTGACAGTGAGGCTGCGCGAGTTGGCGCTGTCGGCATCATCGTCCGAGAGCTCGTTCGATATATCGGCGGGGTCGTCAAACGAGTTTCTGCGTCCAGACGAGGAAGGAAGCAAGGCAACCTGCTTGCGTGCCTGCGTTTCGCGCTGCTCGCGTGCAATGTTGGCCGAATCCTGCACAAAGGCGGGATGGTTGGTGTTGATGTAGGCGGCTTGGATCTGAATGAGGCTCTGCACGTACTCGGAGGTGGGGCCGAGTCGTTCGCGCAGCAGCTCCGAGACCACCTCGATCAGCTGAGCGTGGAGACGTGGGAAGCGTTGCAGCTCCGAGCTGGTGCAGTTGTGGCAAATTTTCATGAGCTCCTCGTAGACCAGCTCGACACAGCGCAAGCTGGGCGGCTCGAGAAGCTTGATCTGAGGCTTGATGAGCAGCTCAAATGCGGCTTCGGGCACAAAGAGCGAGGGACGTGGACCGGTCGAGTTGCGGATGGCGGTGCGAATGTCCTGCACGGTGAGGTTGTGGGTGGGGTTGATGCTGGTCAGCGCGTGACCAAAGACGTCCTGGAAGATGTAGTAGATCCTGGCGCCACCGCAGAGCTCCTTGGTGGAGATGTCAAAGGTGGTACCGTCGATGGAAGCGACAAAATCACGAGCGAACTGGGTCATGAGCTTGAGAACGAGCGAGCCGCGGTGCTGATCTCCGAGGAAGGTGGTGTCACCGAACGCAGCAAGCTCCTGCTGTGTCTGGCCCATCAAGGTGTTGAGACGTGCCTTCATGTCGGGCAGCTTGTCGCGGATGTGGCTCATGAGCACCTGATTCAGCGATTTGGCGAGGAACTTGGTGCCGCAGCGGTGTGCGATGTTCTTGTAGGCGGCGTGTGAGCGGAAGAACTCCTCCTCAGCGCGTCGCGCGGCAAGCATGGAGACGTTGCCGTTAATGTCCTGCTGCGATCGGTTGACGACGCCGATGAAGCCAAGCTTGAGCGGGTAGACACGGCCGGTGAGGATGTCGAGGGCGTGCGTGCCTTGGTCCATGAGGTCGAGCTTGGTAAGGACACCGATGGTGCGGCGTCCCTGTGGATCCACCGTGCGGGCGAGCTTGAGGCTGTCCGAGTTGGCAAGATCGACATTGGCAGGGCTGACGGCGAGGATGATGCAGTTGGGCTTGGAGACGTAGTCGGTGACGAGGTTGCGGATCTGACGTTCGATGTCCGAGGGTTGGTCGCCGACGGGGATCTTGGTGAGACCAGGCAAGTCGACGAGGGTGAGGTTGAGAACATTGGGGCTGTAGATCTTGAGGTGGATGGGCAGCTTGGAGACGCCCTTGTTCTGCCCTGCTACGCGGAAGGTTTCGTTTTCGATCTCGCGTCGGATCTCGTTGAAGTCGGTGAAGCGCTTGTCGAGGTGAAGGAACTCGCCGTACTCTTCGTAGGTTGGCGTCCTGCTGCCAGAGCCCCCGCGCAGGAGCTCTGGTGCGGGCTCGTCGTCAAAGTCGTATGGACGCGCGGACTGCGACTGCTTGCCCTGCTTTGCTTGCTTTGCTTGCTTTGCTTGGTCCTTTGCGGAGGGAGTGTGAATGAGCTGGAGAACGAGGGGACGACGAGTGACGATTCCGCTACCTCGAGGCAAAAAGTCGCGGCCGACAATTGTTTCGAGGACACTCGACTTTCCTGCAGACTGTGAGCCGACGACGACGATCTGAGGCAGGTCGACCGAGTCGCCGCCGATGGCGGTAAAGGTCTCCTGGAGCTTGTTGACGACCTGGATCAAGTCGACGTCCATATTGGGCGACTGTGTCTATGTATGTAGATGCTGGAAGTCTGTAACGACGAGCAAGCAACGCGCAAAGAAGAGCTGAGCGCAAAAGCGTAGGTAGGTGTTTGGCTCGAAGATGAGAAGCTGTTGTTCCTCGCTGGCCCTGATCCGGATTTATTAGAGACTTGACTGCAGCCTGGACAATCTGCTGAATGGATGCGCCGAGCCTCGGTCGAACGAACTGCGGATAAGTCTACGGAAGAGCTTCGATTTTAACGTTGAGTTTTCAGAGAGCGTCGAGAGCGTAGATAGGGACGAGCAGAAGGAGGAGGAGAAACAAAGAGGCGTAGGATGTGGAGACGCAGAAGACGAGCTCGCAAATCAGAGCGCAGACGATCTGCTGCACCTCCAGTCAAATGCGCTGAGCCACAACAGTGAGCGAGCCAACCAGCCAGTCTGCGCCCGTTGTTGTGTTTTTTATCGGCGCAGGCGTGTTATTTTCGCCCGACTGATGCGCGTGCACAGTCAGTCTGTCTGTTTGTCTCTCTCTCTCTCTCGCTCTGAACTGGACTCCGACTTTTTACCATGACTGCATACAACAGCTCGAGTTTCGCGGTAAATTCCTTGAGAGCAACACTTCGAGGAGAGAGGCAGGCTCTTTGATTCGCCCGTTCGTCTGCAACTGGGATCTTCGTCAGACCACGCTTCAGCAGCCGCTCAAAATCAGAGCGAGGCAAGACATGAATGACGCGCAGCATTCCGGAATTTGCCTTTTTCCTGCCACTCTCCAGCAAGCAAGCAAGCAAACAAACAAGCAAGGCCGATCACTTTTCGCGCCAGGCCGCCTCTCTGCTTGCTCTTCAGCTGGCCATCCCCCTCTCCGAAGCGATTCGGGACTCTACTGACACCGAGCGTGTATCAGCTTGTCTCTTCGCTCAGCCACAAAACAGATGTCGAGGTGTGTGACAGCGGAAATATGTGCAAAACCCAAACCTCAAGAGCGTGAGCGTATGGAGGGCGAGCGACTGAGCGAGACGGGGCTGCTCTCCTAAAAGGCTTCGATCCACTCTCTTGCCTTGCTATTGTGGTCGTGACTGTCGTTGCTACGGTTTGCCGTGAGCTTGGCAGCCCTCCATTGACGTTTTCACCCGCTATCAGAGCGCACGAACCGTCTTGCACCGTCAGAGTCATCAGTATCCCAGCTTCACGCCAACTAGGCTCACACTTCGACGAGGTCTCCCTCACAATCTCTGCAGATTCTCGCTCACAGACTCGCTCAAGAGGCTTTCAAGAATCTAGCGATACTATGTATTGATTTCTTTCGTTTTCGATATACACCGAAGCAGGGTACACGGCCAGACGCAGCGCAGAAGGGATCACCTGCACATACGGCCCCGACCATGATCCTCCAACTGTTGACCAGGGGGTGCGAGTCACGTGTCCAAGGAAGCGCTCCATGACATCCATCTAAGATCGGCAGCAGGCTGCAGGCAGCGCACAATCCACGATCCCAAACAAGTCATGCAGAATCTATCACAGGGACGAAACCCGTTTAGGCAAGGAAGTTCTTGACGTGCTCAGTGATGAGCGACTTCATCTTGCCGAAGAGCTCCTCGCTGGGGACACCCTTGGAGATCTCGGAAAGGAGAGCGTCCTCGGTCGAGAGCTTCTCACGGAACGAGCTCTCCCACTCGACAATGCGGTCGGCGGGGATGTCGTCGACGAGACCGTTGACACCGGCGTAGATGATGGGGATCTGCACCTCGGTGGCCATGGGCACGAACTGGGGCTGCTTGAGCAGCTCCACAAGACGGACACCACGGTTCAGGGTGGAGCGGGTGGCAGCGTCCAAATCGGAACCGAACTGGGCGAAAGCGGCAAGCTCACGGTACTGGGCGAGCGAGAGCTTGAGCGAACCAGAGACCGACTTGTACAGCTTGGACTGGGCAGCCGAACCGACACGCGAGACGGAAAGACCTACGTTGATAGCGGGACGAACACCCTTGAAGAAGAGCTCCGACTCGAGGTAGACCTGACCGTCAGTGATGGAAATGACGTTGGTGGGAATGAAAGCGGACACGTCACCACCCTGGGTCTCAATGACGGGAAGGGCGGTGAGCGAACCACCGCCGTAGCTGTCGTTCATCTTGGCAGCACGCTCGAGGAGACGCGAGTGCAGGTAGAAAACGTCACCGGGGTAGGCCTCACGACCGGGGGGACGACGGAGCAGCAGCGACATCTGACGGTAGGCGACGGCCTGCTTGGACAAGTCGTCGTAGATGATGAGGGCGTGCTTGCCGTTGTCACGGAACCACTCGCCGATGGCGCATCCCGAGAAGGGAGCAAGGTACTGGAGGGGAGCGGCCTCCGAGGCGGTGGCGGCAACGATGATGGTGTACTTCATAGCGTCGTTCTCCTCGAGGACCTTGACGAGCTGGGCGACGGTGGAACGCTTCTGGCCGATGGCGACGTAGACACAGTAGAGCTTCTTGGTTTCGTCCTGGCCGTCGTTCCATCGCTTCTGGTTGAGGATGGTGTCGATGGCGACGGCGGTCTTACCGGTCTGACGGTCACCAATGATCAGCTCACGCTGACCACGTCCGATAGGGACCATGGCGTCGATGGGCTTGATACCAGTCTGCATGGGCTGGTTGACCGACTTACGGGGAAGAATACCGGGAGCCTTGAGCGAGGCACGGCGACGCTCGGCGGCGTCGATGGGTCCCTTGCCGTCGATTGGGTTACCGAGGGCATCGACGACACGGCCGAGCAGACCAGGGCCGACGGGGACGTCGACGATCTGGCCGGTACGCTTGACAGTGTCACCCTCACGGATGAGACGGTCCGAACCGAAGATGGAGACACCGACGTTGTCGGCCTCGAGGTTAAGAGCCATGCCGCGGACACCGGACGAGAACTCAACCATCTCTTCGGCCATGACGTTGCGGAGACCGTAGACACGGGCGATACCGTCACCGATGGTGAGGACACGACCGGTCTCCTGAACATCACCGCCGGCGGAAGCGCCCGAGATGCGCTGCTCAAGGATGGAGCTGACCTCGGAAGCGGCTGTAGAAGGGGGACAAAATTTTGGTACGCAGGGAATAAACGGGGAGGTTGGTCGAAGGGAAGGGGGAAGCATCGGCAGTGGTTAGCGATCCGTTGGTCGTTAGAGATTTTTCTTGGTGGGCAAATGTTTTATGAAGTAGACAGGAACACTTACCAGGCTTGGCGGTGGCGTAGGTGCGGACGGCGTTGGCAACCGATCGGCGGGCCTGTTGCAGGTGAAAGAAGGTTAGAGTGGAAAGTGAGAAAGTCAGTGACACAATTCGAGGAGGTTGATGAGTGTCCGCCAAGAGTCGACGAGGGAGCATGTGTGTGCAACGAGGACCGAGACGAGGTCGAGATGTGGGATCAGGTTGATGCTGTCGAGTGAATTTCTCGAGCTAATATGGCGAAAGAGGCTGCCATTGATGTGCCGAGTAAAGCGTTGTGCTGGAGGTGCAAAGTAGGACCGAGACCTTGGGCCGTGTTGGACGATTCCTCTTGCTCGAACTAAACCTGGTGATCGCCAGATGATGTTTCGAATGCAGCGCTCTGCTGATACTGCTCATGGTAGCGATGTGCTTATAAGTCATGCAGACTCCCTCGCTTGATCATGGATATCTAAAGGCGTGCGTGCAGATGCCGAGTGCAGATTACATCGTCCAACAGAACCTGCACACGTTGTCGACTGCTGATGTGTCGTTGTTGTTGATATGCTGCTGTAATGTATATGTAGATGCTGTCGTAGATGTACATTGATCGTTCGTGAGGAAGGGCTGCTCCACGCTTTTTCCCTTTCTGTCGTCTAGCTCCAAGCCCTCGTTGCGGATGCACAGCACGACTGGGTGAAAGAAGATATACGTACCACAGGGACGGCGGCCGATCGGGCGAGGTTGGCGGTGGCAATGCCGACGGAACGAGAGAGCATCGCGGCTACTTTGAGAAAGGAGGGGGACGATGGCGAGGGGAGGTTAGTGAGAGGTGGTAGGGAGAGAGAGCAGAGAGGAAGGAGAGGCCAGAGCGAGTGAGAAGAATCGTCGATGCTGGGCAAGAGCGTGGGCGAGCCAGCTGTGTGAGACGAGACGAGAAAACTGGGCGAAGGCGAGCAGAGACTGGCCGGAGGGAGATCACCACACAGACACAACAAGAGACTGGCCTCCAAGCCTTGCTTTTGCGCTCAGACCGGACAGGCAGGCAGAGACACACGCTGTTGCAAAAACGTTCTTCTGGCTCTTTTGCAAAGACCGTCTTGCCTGGCTCTCTGGCCTTTCGATCTTGAATTCGCTTGTGGGCACTGGATCAGTGGCCGAGCCAGCTTCGAAGCGGATTGGTCGGATCATTCATTCAACCCGACCCAAAAGAGGAGGGTGGACGCGGCGGCTTTCGAGAGGAAGGCATCGATTTCTTCTCGTTTGAATTGTTTCTTTCGACTGCCAATGAATACAATCGTCGAACATTGCTGGTTCTCGAATACAAAACCGCTCTTCCTCCGCCTCTTCGTGAAGGGTACCCATTTCGAGAAAAAGAAAAACGATTTGAAGTCAACCGCACGGATCCGAGGGCTTTTCTTTGGAGAGCGCGTCTGTGGGCCTTCTGTGCCCGGGCCGCCTCCTGATGATCGATCCCGTCCACTCTCCGCTCAAAGGCGTGTGAGAGGAAACGACCGTTCCGTCCTCTACCGATAGGCACTTGAATCAAGGCCCAAAAAGGACGTTGCACACAGGCTGCAAGTCCACCACCACATCAACGCCGTATATTCTTACCCTCTCTATGTGCCTTTGGCGTCTGTTCCTACCTTTAAAGTATCGTAACAATAGTGAATCGACATGTGGTCATAGCTAGTCTAGCAGTCAATGGTGCGACCATGCTTGGTAATGGGCACAAGCCGATCACTTGGATTAGGCAGGAGAGAAGACTGTGTGGTTCACCTTGAGCTTAGGTTTTGGTCCACGAAAATTCGACGGCCTTTTCGTGCGAGTGGAAGAAAGCCATTAAATGTACGTTTCCACTTTTTGTTTTCGCAGCAGCAACTTCACTCGACCAGACTCTTACACTTTCGACATCATCGTGGTCGTCGGTCGTTGTCATTCTCTACCATTCATACGTGCCTTTCGCTGCAACCAAGATGATGAACACGCTCAGGACGTCGCTATACGCGGTCTCCAGCCCTGCCTTCAAGGGCAAGGCCAAGCAGGTCGCATCACCTGCCCTCTCCTTCGTCTGCACCAGAAACATTGGAGCATCCTCATCTACCGCCTCTTCAGCGGCAACCACAGCAACGGCCGGACCTTCTACGTCGACGCTTCCTCCCATCGCCGAATCGATCGACTCGAACGCACAAGCGCTTAGCCTGCTCAAGTCGCAGCCCAACCACTACGCGGTCGCTTCTATCACCGGACGCGCATACCTCGTCTCCAAGGGCGACCTGGTTACGGTGCCGAGACTGCGGGATGTGCAGGTAGGCGATGTGCTCGTGCTCGACAAGGTGCACGAGATCGGGTCTCGAGACTACACGCTTCGTGCACAGGATACGCTCAACACGCGCCGCATCTCGTCTGCCGTCGACCTGGCCTCTCCACACCCCTCAGCGACCCCTTCCAACTCTACCACGTTGCACGGCATATCGCCCGCCGTAGCTCCTCAGTCCAGACGTCTCTTCACACGGCTCGTTGCCGAAGATGCGGCGGCTGCGGCCGGACGCGGCCCGCTCCTGCCTCTCGCAAACACATGGTCGTCGAGGCTGCTCCCTAACGGTCTCGCCCATATTGGCGCCAGCTTGCCCGCCTCCGCCATCAAGATCACCGCCGTCGTCGCTGAAAACACCAAAGGCGCTCTTGAGAAGATCGTCAAGAAGAAGCGCAGAAAGGGCTACAAAAAGACCGTGCAGCACAAACAGCCATACACCCGCCTTCGCATCGAAGACATCCAGATCCAGCCCACCAGCTGATCTTCGCTCAACGTATTACACAATCCACCCTGTACTGTATAACAATGCCTCCCGGGTCAGTCCGATCTCGCACGTCGAGCATGCCTGTGCAAGGATAAGGCCTCGCTCTCTTCGATCTGACATGAAGTGTGAGCTCATCGACACGCAACGACCAAAGTACGACATGCTCCTGGATGGAACCTGATCAGATTAAATGGTGACAAGAGATAAACTAAGTAAAGGGTCATCAACGCCTCTTTTAAAGAGGCCCCTACGATTCGTGATTGCTTGAGACAAGCGACGACGACATGCTCGACTCGGACCCCGATGCCTGCATGGCCGCAGCCTGCGCCCTGGCTGCCTTCTTTCGTCGAGCGTACGCTGCCACCTGCGCTCCCAAGTCGAACGGGCTATCGGGAACCGGCGTAGCATCCGAAGTGGACAGTGGTACCTGCGACGCTTTCGGCGTCGACTTTCGTGAGCCCGAGTCCCACGCAGCCAAAGGTGACTCGCTGGGGTTGGGAATGGTTGTCAACAGCGCCTCTGTCGCCGCGTCGTTTTCGGGCACCGACTCGAGCGCGGTGGGCTCAAATGAGAAGTCCTCGGAGCGTCTCGATTGGCTCTCGTCGCCGCTGTCAAAAGAAACGGACGCAGATGACGCTACGGAGGGGCTTCGAGCTTCTAGCGCCTGCAATGCTCGTGCACGCGCCAGATCGAGCGACGAGAGAGACCTTCGCGGCATGGCATGGTCATCGACAAAGCTGTGAGACGCTCCAAACACCCCTTCGCGGCCTGCTGAGCCCAGATCGAGCGGAGAGCCCAATGCCAGAGCCGGCTGTGCTTCAAAGAGTGGTGCAGATGCTTTCTGTGCAGAGGAGGCGGAGGGGCCATTGGTCATTGCTGCGGAAAGCGGGAGAGCGGACTGATGACGCTGATCTCGGACGGCTTTGCGTGTAGAGATGACATCGTTGAGCTCCGACATCATGCCAGACGGATCCATCGAGTGTCGCTGCGAAGCCTTCGCCAGTGCCCGACTTTCCTGCTCCTGCTGTCTTTGCAGCCGAGTCTGCTCGATCCGTTCGGCGCGGCTCAGCTTCGTTCCACCCGTTCCTAGTCCAGACAGCCCCGCCATACCTGCAATACTCTCGAAGACCTGCTCCAGGCCCGGTGGCGGAAGGGAATTGGGCGAGGTGGAGTTCAGCAGCAGGACTGCAAGGTCGCTGTCGTCCTCGTTGTCGCTCGTGTCGTTGCGATCGCCTTCTTGAGCTTGTCGGCGCGACAGGGGCAGCACTTCGTCAGAGAACGCCTTGCTTCCGCCATCTTTTCCGCCCAAAGGATTGGTCGCGTCCTCGTCCGCCTCGAGCGGCGACTCAAGTTCGCGAGCAGCGTTCGACTTTGAGACGTCTGCCTCGAGATCCGTGCTCGGGTGTGGACTCGGTGAACGGCGTTTCTCCTTGTGGATGAGCTTCACTGTTGCTTCCCACTCGGCGGATAGGCCGAGAAGGTCATCACGCATCGATTCGATTGTTCTTTCCAGTTGCAGAGCAGTGGCAGCATCGTCGCCAGCCTCCGCTGATAGCGAAACAACTCGTTCAGATCGCCCGTTCTCGACGCCGTGCAGACCTGAGGGCGCCTTGACCCGAATGTCCTCGGCGCAGACTCTTATCTTGGACTGCAAGGACCGCAGCGAGAGCATCATGGCATGGAGCCGATCTTCCATGCCCGGGTGACCCACCACTGAGTGGCTGTTAGCATCTACAACAGGAACCGCAAGACGTTCGCCTTGGGATTCGGGCCTCGCATCCTGGCGTCCCTGGACAACAGGCGCTTCGCCTCGAGACGTCCGCAAGAAGTCAAGGCCCATCTCCTTTTCCACGATCTCTTTCACAATCTTGTTCTGTGCTCGCATCGCGGAACTTGCCGATTCGATTGTCGAGCGAGCCGCAATCCAATACTCGTCGCAAGGCAAGTTTTCGCCCGTGGTTAAATCGACACAACCACGCATCTTGAGATGCAACGCCAGGAGGTGGCAGAGCCAGCGTCGTCGCGCCCGGTGCATCCACTCGAACTTGGCCTTGATGCTCATCAGCGACAAGGGTTCGGCCGACTTCGTGCTGCTTATAGCAGTCAGGGGAGGATCGAGCTGCGCAAAGATCGAGTTGGGCCCGAGAATGGAACTGCGCTTGGTTGCTCTGGATCGCGGACTGGTTGCCGACGAGTAAGTCTGAGCAGAGGACTGCGGCGGTGTGAAGGCAGATGACACGACAGACGAATTGCGCATCACGGGCGACCGAGTGTCGAATGAGCCGGACGCAAAGGATGAGTTGGAGTTGGAAATGTAGCTGAGACGCTTTGCAGCGGCGGATTCGTTGGGGCCAGATGCGCCCGTAGCCTGTTCAGACACGTAGTTGAATCTTGGTGATCGGTAGCTGGCCAGCTTGCCCGATTCCGAGACCAGACTGCTGCGGCGGGACAGGGAAGATGGTGCACGAGGATGCCGATCGAGGACAGAGCTTGCATCCGAAACGAGCGAGAGCCTCTTGTGATTGAGCGACGCCTGCGGGCTGAGATCCGACCGCCAGGCCAGGTCAGTGTACCCCGCCAGCTCGGCTGCTCGGACATTGCTGCCAAAGTTGCGGGGTGTGGTCGCGACCCATGGCTTGCGATCATGCTCGAGGTCGGGAGAGCTTTCGGAGATGGCTGACGTGTCAGCATGTGACCAAGCATGCGACACGTCCGCATCGTCAACGTCGTCTTGTGGGCTTGCATCGAGAGCGTACAGGTCATGGAGCATAGCTAGCTCCTCCGCGTCGGCAAGGATTTGCAGTGAGGCATTCGAGGAGGTGAAGGTGACGCCGACTCCTTCGAGGGCCGCGACCAGAGTTTTGCGCAGGTCGATCAGTCTCTGTGGCGCTCTGTGTGGAACCGCTCTGCCGTCTGCGAAAGGCGCTGTGCTCTGTTCTGCGAGCAGCTTTTGTATGTGATCCACTTCACCAGCTTCAAACAAGACACCTGGCGATGCGCGTCCGGACGCACGGTCCATCGGAGACGTGCGTCCGTTGGACAGGCTCAGGGACAGCGGGCGCTGTGCATGCCTTCTTATGGTTGGCGCGCCGTTTCCTCCACTCGAAAGCGAACGACCCAGCTTGCCGTTGGCTTGCCCGGACGCGGCTGTCATCGATCGACGTTGCCCATTTGGAGAGACAACAGTGGACCAACCGGATGCCGCTTCGATCCTCGAGATTGGAGGGAGCGGATGTGTGAGCTTGTAGCCGCGCGACACGATCTCGACCTCTTGGATGGCACTGATAGCTTTGTTGACGGAGACGTCAAAATCCTGCGCAGCTTTGATGAGATTTGAGACATCACGAAGGATCGCCGTTTGTAAAGCTTCTCTTTCTGAATGGCTCCAGTCGTCGGTCATGGCGAAATTACGTAGCGAGACTGGCGATGCCGTTGCATGGATGTCGGGCTGGCGCGAGAGTGTGAACTCGATCGTTTCGTCCAATGAGCTGTGGTTGAGGAGCGCGACAAAGCCCCAGGTCAGACACACAACCACAAGCAATGTCGAAAACCACAGCCGCCAGGACGCGCTGATGGGTGGGATGAGAAAGACTGCTGACAGCAATGCGGCATTGCGCGCCGTTCGTTCCCGCGCGTCGAGTCGAGGAAGGCGGCCGTGAGTGTCAGCAATGGTGCTGTCTCCATCTCTAGCGGGTGCATTGACCGGCTCCACGCAGCACTGCTTGCGGATTGAGGTTGGGCTCGCACGACGTCCTCGTACAAGGCTCGAGGTGCGCTTGTCGCCAGTGGCTCCGTCGTTACTTGTGTGCGGCATCTGCACTGGAGGACTTGACCCGTAAAAGGAGATGGAGAGGGTGGGTGTGAGCAGAAAAGAGGAGCAGATGACGTATTTGAATCGTTCCACGAAGCTGCTGCTGCTGTCGTCATCGTTGAGCGTCTCGGTGGCGGGGGTGCGCTGTGTCGATCGAGACGCATCCTCTCTGGCTAGGTCGGTTGCTGCATTGGTTGGCCACCATCCGAAAAGACGGTGGGCGATCGCGACCACCAGCGGAAGGAGAACACGTCGAATCAGCGTGCGGAGGGCGCTCACTAACTGTGGTGCGAAGTCAGACGATAATATTTGCTCTTGCGTTGGATTGGAGACTGGTTCCTGAGCCGTGAGTGAGTGAAGGCTGTGTCGGTCTTCTTTGTCCGCAATGACACTAGACTGTGCCCGCCTCGAAGGATCATCTGCCTCTTTACGGCTGGATCCAGAAGAAGCTGTGGTTGCCGTTTCTCGGGAGGTGGGTTCTCGCGACCGTGTAGAATCTCGCGACTCGAGGTCGTGACCGCGCCTCGATATTGATGTCGACGAATTGCGAGGCGGGGTGGATGTTAGATGAAGCCCTAGCCCCGGCATGGAAGACTGTGATGGTGCGCCATTGCGGTCGAGATCGTCCAAGAAGGGTTGGCCTTCCGCCTGGTCAGCATTCTGCAGATATTGGTCCAAGGGCGATCCTCCAAAGATGACTGGTTCCGCCATGACGTGACGACTGGAGCGCCCTTGTCGCCGGATCTTGCTGATTGCTAGGATGCTGAATCGATGGTTTGGTTCGAGAAGATGTAAGCCTTTGGGCTGTCACTGGGATCGCCAAGCTGTTCGGTACGGTGAGCAGGTGGCGTGAGAAGACGCTACTCAGCTGGGCCGCATCGCCCAGCAAACTGGAGGAGGCGTGAGCGCGTCGGCTTCCAGGGGGATGGCTCCTTTGGAGATGGCTGAACGGATCGTAGAATGCTCTGGGCTGAGTCGGCTCGCGCTTTGCATTTGTCGGTATGGACAAGTTTGGGACGGGCCCTGCCGATAGTTGCTACGTGGCCGCGCACTTGCTCGCTCTGTTGCGGACCGGGTCGCGTTGTTTTACTCTTTCCAGCTGCGCGAACCGGGCCGTCCGAGTCCCGCCGAAGAGAAGATAGAGAAATGAAGCGGCGATCGGATGGCAGAAAATGGATGCAGAGCTGGAAGGGGATGGTGGGAGACGAGACGGGAAGTGAAAACGCCTGGGTGTCAGAGCGCAGCCGGTTGGTGGAGGACTTCAGACGGTTCTGGTGAAATGTAACGAGACCAACACTTTTTGTGAACGTGAGCCTAGAATGACGCTCGAAAATGCGGATTTCAAAGCCCAGCTGTACCGAATTTGGTTCGCGTCTGCCCATTGACAAATGTCGTCAGTCGGCGGGCATGCAGCAAGGCGATCCTGTGAAACTCGTCAGTGATTCGTGCTCAACCATTGCTTCCCAAGGTGACAAAGCTTCACACATTTCGTTTCGTGAAAGGGGTTACTGTACGCGAGCCAACTTCCGTGTGCGATGCGGGGCCGCAATGTTCAGACGAAAAGGATCACGGAGGTCATCTCTGACAGAGGTCGTCACAGCAGAGACGCGTCGGGCGTCCAAGCCTCAACAGGGGCTGACGACAGCGTCAAGAGCAAACAAATCATGCGGCAGAACAAGACATGCTGTACTGGAGATGGAGATAAACAACTGCAACCCCATTTTCGATGAACATTTTCGTTCTTCTTGTCGCTTTTTACATTGGAGCCATCTGTCTGGTTCTTGTCGGATCTCTGTTCACAGCTCTCGAGTGACATACTGTACACCGAGCGCCGCCATTTTTGCCGCACCCCGACCGTTTCTGGTTGCTTGATGCACCGAGCCGTTGGCTGCTCAGGGACACGTGGAAAGCAGGCGAAGCGTCCGGCTACAAGAGGGTTTGAAAAAAAAGCCAAAAAAGTAAGCGTCCGGACAGCCGGAATCGAACCGGCGACCTATGGTGCTTTCCCGTTAATACCGGATTAGGGTTTCCAATTACAAACCATCGCTACTTCCAACTGAGCTATGTCCGGTAGGTTGGCGAGGTGGCAAAAAATATGCTATATATACAGTCAAAAAATTAGAGTATTGTTTTAGGCACGCACTCCTACTGAACTTCGATGGCTCTCCGATTCCGACATCTGCGCTTGCCAAGCACTTCTGAAGGACATCGGGACTGATCGACGCGGTCGTCACGTCTTTGACCAGCAAGCATATGCCGAGAGAAGATCCCAATCGTCGTGTTATGCAATGCCAGCAAGCAGCTGGAGCCCGAGCTGGAGCTGCAGCAAGGACCGCGGAAACCCTGCGTCGCAGCGGGTTCCATTCCACGCAGCCTTTTGGGTTTGGCTTGGCGACGGTGGATGATTTTTAGGCTAGGCTCACTCTTTGACAGCTGCACCTGCGTCCGAGCAGCTTGCTCAAGCTAATAAATCTGCTGTGCTCAGGCGAGACACCGACTCAGAGAGGATCAGAGTCGGTGGGAGACTGGATGTGTTCTTTTTCGCGCCAAGTCAGCTCAAATCGGAAGGAGAGGACAAACATTAATCCTAGTCAATTCAGTGGCCAACTACCTCCTCCGACGCTACTGCATAGACCAACCGAGTCTAGTCCTGCGCAAGGAATGTAAACTCCTTGATTTGCTCCTAGCCCGCCGGTTGCCCATTACCCTCCCGACTCGTGATTCTGCCTGAAAGACACAGGAAGGGAGACGAACAGCCTGAATTGCAGTACATGTAAAGCATGTTTCTGTTCGCTTCTGTCGAGTCCAAAGACGCCATTACTAGCAGGAGCAGCAATAAGCGAGCCTCGGTACCGACCGCTGGTGAGCACCAGCGACGCAACCTCAGAGGATGCCACGCGTCAGCGAGAGAGCAGCTGCTGTGGACCCTGGCACATGCCTCGCTGAAAGCGGACAGTGGCCTGCCAACCTGCAGTTCAGACTGCAATGAGGGTTTCCAGCCCTCCTTTGGTTTTTAAGTTCAGACGGAAGACCACCGACGTACCGTCGAAGTGGCCCTGCAGAAGATGACAGTAGCACCGGTTGCGAGGGGAGGCGGCTCTGGTACAGGTCTTCCAGTGCCCCAGAGCAGCCAACAATGTGGTGGAATTCCTAGAAAGAAACCTATTGAACCCCTCCTTCCACATCATGCCAACGGAAGTCGAAGTCAAGCAAGCGATCATGGAAACTGTGCAGAACAGCGACGAGATGTACGACGTGCAGACTTGCAGCTTGTGCAGCTTTGATGACCAGCTCAAGCACAAAATCGACTCTTCTCCACGTCTGCCTGTTTTGCTTGGCCTGTGACCAACAGCATCGGAGCGATCGCCGTCCGTCACAATCATTCGGCGCTTCCATGGCTGACATCCTTTCTATGAGTCAATGCGCCGTGAGTTGGGCAAGGCGGGTCAGACGAGCGTCACATTCTGCCTGAATCGACTGCCGTCCTTCTCGTCTACAAAGCTGTGCGTTGCTCTCCGATCGTGAGCTACGGGGCGTGTGATGGCTGTGCTCCTCGTTGGCTTTCGCTGCTACCTCAGATTGTGTTCAAAATAAAGCTGTTCCAGAAAAATCGATTCAGAGGATGGCGATTTTGAGAATGAACTGCACTCGGTTCACTGACTGCTCAGCCGCCTTTGATTTCGGCGCCAGAGCGGGAAAAGCTCTTTTCTCCTTCCCTCCTTCCTCCTTTGCCTTTGCTTGGGCAAATCATTTTCTGCTGACCAGAGGCGCTATTATATTTTAGCGTTCCGACTTCTTAAGCTGCTGCGCGCAGCTGCTTCCCAGCGAGCACCGACAGGCAGAGACACGCACACACACGCACACGCTTGGCCGACGCACAAACTCGGTAACTGAATAATGAAAATTAATGTTTTTGTTTTTGGCAGCGTCCACTCGAATGTACTGTACAGTACTGTACTGTACTGTACTGTACCAGACGCTGGTTCCGCCAACTTCCCCGAGGCTTCTCTCCCAGACACGTACGCACGCGCGAGAGAGAGAGGAGAAAGAGCGAGCAAGCAGCAATACTGACCCAGCCAAACACACGCAAGCACAAACGCACACGCAGAAAGCAAGCCCGCGTCCAATCTTGGTCTCTCGTTTTGCTCTCTCTCTCTTTTTCTCTCGCCGCCGCCTCCGCCGCTGTTGCTCACTCGGACCTTCGCGTCGCTCGCTGTTGACCTTTTCGACTGTCAGTCTTTCTCTGGGGCTTTCTGTCTAAGCGGTGCAGATCTCAATTTGGCCGTCGTCGGTGTTCACCATCCCCCATCTGTCCTGTCGCTTCTCTTCCCTCCGTCCGCCTCCTCACCACCTTGCCATTCTTTTGTCTCAATTTGGTCGTCCACTCGCATCACCATCCGACCTCTCGGGATTGTCGACGATTACTCGTTGCTCCACATAGCATCTTTACGCACGGATTGAAGGCTTTCAGCAGACATCAGAGTCTACTCGCGGCACAAGATTCGCCTTGATCAACGTCAGGCTGGCTTACGACGAGGCAGAGTGGCCTGTTCTCCACAACGCCCTTACGATCGCACGACGACCACGGGCTTGCCGACTCGTTTGTCGTAGCGGATTCGTCCCGACAGGCAACAGCCTCTAAGCAGCCTCATATTCGGTCCAGGCTGTCTTCGATCCAGTACTGGATGCTCGCTATTACACGTCGCATCGACAGCAACCCTGCATCCTTTTCTAAAATCGCTTCTGGTCGAGGAACGCCTCTACTGCACTCCCACCGGTGATCGGTTATGACCATGTCAGAGAAGTCCAACTTTCTCTCTCCGTCCATGTCGCCATCTTCTTCCTCCTCAGGCGGCAACGCGCCACCGCCGTACGGCTTCCACCACCTCCCTCACTCTCCCACAGGCTCGCGCACACCCAGTCGGCCAGGCTCTCCTCCACACGGCGGCAGCGTGCCCTCACCCGGCGGTATGCCAGGCACCTTTGTGCTCAACCTCGGCAAGTTCGGCGGGTTCTACATCATCCGCATCCCGCCATCCGTCCAAAGAGTGCTCGGCCTCTTGCTGCGCAAATGGAAGACGCTCATCTTTGTCGCGCTCTTTGGCACGCTGGCTGCATTTGGCCTGTTTGGTGCCATGTCGACCGAATGGCGAGAGATGACCTACTATCGCGTTGACCCCTATCCCCTGGTGCCAGGCACGCAAAAGATGGGTGGCAGCTCCTCGAGTCCGTTCCACCCGCGGCCGTCGCGTCCCATTACTCCGCCCAAGTTTGGTGCCTGCCTCGGACCCAAGGGCGTTCCCATCCCGCGAGCGCCTGCGGAGCTCTACGACACGCCCGACTCCCACCCCATCCCGCTCGTCGGAAGCTACGAAGCCGCCGGCATGGACTTTGGCAAGTGCATGACTTACCGTTCCAGATACCAAATGTACTCGGACGAGGCACTCAACATCACCTACCGCAAAGACATCTCGGAGCTCGAATCGTACCTCGCCAAGGCCGAGGACTACGACGATGACCCCGACAACGTCAAACCGCTCAAATCCAAGCCCGTGTCGTCTCTGCAGGCCAACAGCACCACCAGCACCGCGTCAGCCGCCAAGGACGACGCCTCGTCCAAGCGCGAAAAAGTCGACCCTCTCTATGGCCCGCGCAAACCCGAGGGTATGAGCGAAGGCGAGTGGGAAGGCCGTCTGCGCGACCGTGTGTGGCGCGCCAACGTCCTCAGCGAAGAGCTCGGCCCCACCAGCTACCCGGACTGGCGTGCTCTCATGGATAACTGCTACCAGAAGCGTCTCCACGACCGTGGCATGGCCGGCGGCGTCGACCACTTTGATCCGCACAATCTCCCCACCACCGAAGAGCCTCACACGAGCGGCAGCCGTCCACGCGTCTTTACCACGCCCGAGACCAAGCGAACTGCGGTGGTCATGCGTTCCTACGAGGGCTACGCCTGGCGCGAGGACGACATTCTCAACTTGCGGGCGCTCATCAGCGAACTCTCGCTCAACAACCCCAACACGCCTTACGACGTGCGGATCCTCATCGAGGTCAAGTCGCGTCACCTTGCCGTCTTCACCTCGGAGTGGGACCGTCTCAATGTGCTGCGATCCAGCGTGCCGCGCGAGTTCTGGGGTCTTGTCGAGCTCTGGACCGAGGATGAGATGTGCGCGCTGTACCCTGGCCTACCCGGAAAGTTCCTCAACAAGATGATTGCGCAGACCTCGTATCGATCGTGTCTGATGGCGTTGCAAAAGTTCTACCTGGACCACCAGGAGTACGACTTCATGTACAACTGGGAGATGGATGTGCGCTACATTGGCAACTACCTCGACTTCTTCGAGGGCATCGAGGCGTATGCGCGAAACGAGGCACTCCACTCGGGCATGGACAAGTACGACACTTGGCTCGTTCGCAATGTCACCGTCTCGGAAGACAATTGGCGCGATAACTCGAGCCTCACCATCGGACGTGGGGACGAGGCGGATCTGATCACACTTGGCCCCATCTTTGACCCACGAGGCTCCGGTTGGTACTGGGAGTACGATGTGCAGAACTATCCGCCAGGGCAGAGCACGGACCGCCGTGCCTCGATCGGCACCAACATGCGCATGAGCCGTGCTCTGCTCGAGGCCATGAACGTGGTCAACGCCGAAGCCAAGAAATCGCTGCACTGCGAAGCGTGGCCGACGACGCTGGTGCTGCACTCGCAGCTGCCCATGTCGCATGACCACTCCTTCTATCCTGAGGCTGGCTTCACGCACAACCTGCCGCTGCCGTTCAAGGGGGTGTTTGTGCCGCATCCGGTCTACTTCCGCCACGTATGGGAGCCCGAGGTGCTACACAACCGCATCAACCGACCAGATTTCTACAAGAAGATCAACGAAAAGGTGATGCGAGATAGCTCGTTCTACTACGACGGCGCGCATAGCAGAGAGGTGTACGTGGGATGGAAGGAGAAGGAGAATGTGTGCCGTGCGCCGATGCTCTTGCATCCCATCAAGCGAGTCAACTAGCGTTACCATCGACAATGCCTCTCTTTCATTTGTCTCCATCTTCTCCCTTGTGCTCACACTTGAACTGCTGTCACCCTTCATACCCACACGAGGAGTCATCGACGATTACCACCAACACGATCAAGATTGATGCACCGCCTTCGCCTTGTCTAGCATCCGCAATTCTCGCATCGAATCTTTTGGACGGAACACGCACTCCTTTCCCTAGCATTCTTTCAACCCTTGATCCCGCCCGCAGTCGGATGCGGGATGGCTCTGGTAAAAGATCAGACCCAGCATAGAGACCCTTGCCGTTTGGCGTGCTTAGGCCTGCCATTTGTGCATCTGTTCCGCGCCTGGTGGGACTCGCTAGGAGCGACTGCCCTTTTGCGCTGTCGTTATTAGCCATTCGATCTCGCCTTTTCCTTGGCTCGCGCTCTTGCTGCGTTTCCAAGCATGTAAAACAAGACTTCCTCAGCGTTTCTGTCCAGAAACCCGCTTGCTCGACATGTAAATACACTCTCGCAATAATGAACATTCAAGATGATGCGCATCCCACTTCTCTCCGCTTTCAGGTTGTGCACAATACTGACATCTCCGCTCTGTTTTGGGTGAGAAACAACCTGCTCGTCTGCCAAAAGAAAGCCAAGCGGTTCCATTCGTGACTCTGATGGGACGAAGCAATTCTGATACATGTTAGACCCACTTAGCACACAACCCACAATGATTGCTCCAGGATCAGAAGGTGGAGGCGAGGCGTAAGAGCAGTGTTTCTGTGCGATGCCACTTTGTTGATCCGCATTTGTAAGTTTGTCGTGACGTCCTCGAAGGGCATTCAAAAAAGCTGAAAAAGCTGGGGCCACTGCTTGACCATCCTGAGGCTGTCACCCGCATCTCAGAGTAACAGGGTCGAACTCGGCGCCGAGAACGAGGTGTTGTGTAGAGAACGACAGCGATGTAAAAGCAAAGCAAGGATCGCAGTATGAATGACTGGGCTGTCGATTGATTGCGAAAGCCGTGGTTGGTAGAATGCGGCAACTCAAAACATCTGACGCAGCCAAAGACACTCGCGAAAGACCATTTTTCCGGCATTCGCATTCGAGACTGTTTTGCAAGACAAAGGTGCGGCGTGTGTGTGTGTGCCTTTTGAGACTTTCAAGTGTTGTTCGCTGCTGAGCCGTGCACGACACACATGCACAAACGGACAACACCTCTTGAAGCTCAGTCAATCGCTTCACTCCCCTCGCTTCCCTCACCTCGCACCATCCTAGCAATACTGTTCACCCCTGATCTGCTTTTGGTCTGCATTTGGCCATTGTCGGGGCAGCCGCGTTTCCAGCCCATTTCGTCACCTCTCGGAACGAGCCGATGGATCGACCCTAGCAGACATGCACACCTGAAGCGCATCGAGCTATGTAAAGCGCCAAGTAGAGCATCCAGCGACCTACCACACAGCTGTGTCTGATCTGTCGGCTTCTCCAATATTGCTGCCCTCGCTAGGCTTGTGCTTGTCGACGTTCGGAGCCCAACACGATGGATGATGCATCCTCACTACAAAAGTCAAAGGCGCAATGGCTCGCTGCTCTCGACGAGGCGCTCGACAACTTTCGCAGCCTTGTCGCCGAATCGTCGTCCAAATCATGGAAGCCGGTCAGCCTTGTCGGAAGCACTCCGGCAACACCCAACAATGCATCGCCCTCGACCTTTCCGAGTACTTCCACATCATCATCATCATCCCACGCTGTGGCCACATCCTTGACACCGAAAGGAGGCGCGACCAGGGGCAAGGCGCGCGAATCATCCTCTTTGCGCCATGTTGAATCGATTGAGGACGTGACTGCTCGCTACGACTCGAGCTCTTCCTCGCCAATTGCGTCGGAACCATTCAAGCACTCGGCATCCATCTCACCGTTTCGTCTTGGACGCTTTCGGCCCGATCATGTGGCTGTTCATCGCAAGAGCGCAAAAGGCCCCGACATCTACAGAGCCGTCTCCGAGGTGGCCTACGAAGGCGCTGCCGACCTCACCGCATTCTGCTCCGTGCTCCAGACGCCCGAGACTCGTTTCTTATGGGATCGACTCGTGCAGTCAGCAGAGCTGGTCGAACAGCTCGACCCCATCACCCGCATTAACAAGGTCCAGTATCGACTAGGTTGGCCAGCTAGCCCGAGAGATGCGATCGTCATCAATAGGACGCTCGCCGATGACTCAACGCTTATCGACATCGCCACCTCGTTGCCACGCTCGCCAGATGCACCCTCTTACCTCCGTCCAGCCCCACCTTGCGTGCGGTCTCACGTCCACCTCATGGCCTGGTGTGTGCAAGTGCTTCCGCCAGATGGCGCCACAGCTTCCTCCACTACGTCGACGCCTGCCACATCTACGTCTTCGTATCGTTCATCTCCGCGCATCAAGGTCACCGTGTTCTGGTCGTGGGACCTTAGAGGAGCTTGGATGGGCATGCCCACCGGCGGCCTTGGCATGCATCTACCTGAGCTCATCAAAGGCCTTCTCAATCATGTCCGCGAGAGCAGTGAAAAGATTCCCCTGCTTAGGAACTACGGCAGCTGCGTCGAACTCCTCTCCAACAACTTTGATCCCACACGAGATACGCTTGCAACCGAATACGCCATCATCGTCCAAGATGCAGTCGCTCGTGAAGCTGAGGATCGGGCAGAAAAGGACCTCGATACGCTCCACCTGCTACGCTCACGCAGGAAGCTCGAAGCCGCCGTCGAATTCTGTCTGCCGGCTTCCGAAGGATGGGATGTTAGGGTTGAGGTCAAAGGCCAAGCAGCCACGGTCTCCAGACCGGATACTTCTGAACTCGCCACCGACACTACCTCTTCATGGCGTGCTACAGCAGAAAGATCGCCAGACTCCCAGTACACAGTCCTTGCGATCCGCCACGAGCAGCTCCGAGACGCAGAGGAGCTGGTCCGAATCAAAGTCAAGATACAAAGAGTCGTGGCGAGTAGCAATCTCAAACTCAACGACGAGTCTCTGCCTGTGACACAGGTTGAGCCACGCACACCAGCCTCTCTTGCACAGCCTCTGCTCGAGGATACGGCCAGCATTTCGGGCATCAGCGTCGCCACCACATCTACAGGCAGCGCCGCGTCCGTGAGTGCAACCCATACTGCGGGCAACGCGGCCAACGCCTCGCGCACAGGAACCCCCAACCTTGGATTCGCGCACCAGATCAACTCGCAGATTCGCCGCAACTACATCTATTTCACCAGCCTGCTCCAAGAACCCGAGGCCAAGTGGAAGCCCATCAGCGACATGAAAGGCGTCACTGTCACCCAACTCGACTCGATCGACCCCACCCTCGTCGTCTACCGCGCCGAGGCCACTTTTGTCGGCGTCAGCGTCTGGGACCTCTTCTCCACCATCGGCAACCCGGGCGCACGCGCTTACTGGGACAAGACGCTCGACGATGCAACACTCCTCACCGACATTAACGAGCTGAGTTCGCTCTGGCATACAAAGAGCAAGCCTAGCTGGCCAGTCAGTGCACGCGAGACGATCGTCATCCAGACGGCTTACAAGGCACCCACGTCAGTGCACATCTTTTCTTTCTCCACTGACGATCGCGCTCAGTTTCCGATTATTCCGCAGGTTGAGGCTGGCACCATCCGAACGCAGATTGACCTGCGCGGATGGTCCATCGAGGCGCTGTCACCTACAACGGTGCACGTCACCATGCTCGAACAATCCGATCCCAAAGGCTGGACGAGCAAGTCAGCCACCCCTGCCGCCATGGTGAGCGCCGTCGCGGGTGTTGGCGAGTACACCATCAAGTTTGGAGGTCCTCCCGTTCTGACGCGCATGTTGGGAGCCAAGACTAAAGTGTCCCGCTACGACCTTGACAAAGCCACTTTCCGCCTCGAGTATGCATCCGATGCCTCTCCGGACGAGGACCTGAACGATGCTCCTCACGTGGAATGCGAGATCCGCTGCGACATCGAGACGTGGGCCAGCTCGCTCGATATGGTCGTCGATCCTCCCCCCATCTCGATCTCGTGCCTCCGGCGCCACAAGCTCTCACAGGGTGGAGGTGGGCTTTGGCTCACGATCGAGCATGCGGCTGCCTCCCTGGAAGACGATTCGGCGCGCATCACCATTCGTCGAGGCAATTCACGCGAAAAGGGAACTGTGCACGTTAACGGAGCTAGCATCAAGGTGGACGTGGATCAGCTCAACGACGAAGAGGTGCAGCAGCTAAGCCGCCAAAAGCGCTCGAAACCTCAACGTGTGCCTCTCGATCTGCTCCATCCAACTCGCAAGACAACAGAGGGCTCTGTCGCACTGAGCAAGTCTGGAAGCGCCGAGGGCAACGCGTCAGCGACATCAGCTACGTCGACTGGGGCTGCAACAAACCAGCAAGTGTCCCAGCTGCATCCTTCGGCTACAAATGGTGCCGATGTCGGCGAAAACGATGGAAGCGCTTCGGGAGCTGCTCCATCGAGTGACGACTCAGCCCACCCTCGGGAAGGTGGTCGACAAGCGTCGACTCCATCCGCGCCGAACACCGTCGCTGCCGCACCTTTTTCCGACGAAACGCCACGCCAACCCATGACATGTGCCCTTGATGTTCTCTTTCTGCTTCGACGAATTCATGCCGATCGCTCTCCTGACCCGGCGGGCGCGCCTGTTGGGTGGGCTCTCGTAACGGAACGCAACGGCCTCTACGTGCGACGAAGACTCATGGAGTCGATCTCGAGCACAGTGCTTGTTCAGCGCGGCGACAAGGTGGTGCAGGGGTTATCAGCCGAAGACCTGTTGGACTTGGTGTCGAATCCTCACAGTCGTAAGCAGTGGGATGACAAGGTCGATTCGACCACTCTGCTGGAAAGCTACGGCGATGGCTCTTTCACTTCGTTCATCACCACCAAGGCCAGCTTCCCCTTCCGAGGCCGCGCTTTCCATCTTGCCAGCTTGACCGCACGCGGAGTGCCACCGTCCGGCCTTGGTGCGACCAGCCCAGGGGAAGGTGTGATATCCAGCTCAGCTTCTTCCTGGTCTGGACCAGCTGTGTACTTTCACGCCTCAGCGTCGTTCCCACAGCAGAACTCGCCATTCGCGATGGACCGCATCAATCCAGCTGGATTGCCATTGGGTAAAGTGCTGATCGACGGATGGATTCTGGAGACGCTGGATCCTTACAGCTCTACGAGTTTCCAGATTCCGTCGACGAGATGCACGCATGTTGTGGCTGTCGACTACGCAGGCAGCTTGCCTATCGCTGTCAATACCATGTGGAACGCGACTCTGCCGAGGTCAGTGCTGCTCATCGAGGAGTATCTCAAAGCCAGAGGTTCCATCCCATCCGTCAAGACTCCACCGCCCTGTCTGCAGGTGCTTGGTGATGGCAGGGATGAAGACCAGGGCCTCGTCTGGTCGATGAATGACCCAGATCGCAAGAATCTTTTCATCTCAACCAGTTTTGATTCTTCGACACGGACTTACGTGGCCGTGAGCATGCATCGTAGCACGCCACAAGCTGGCTTGGGACAGGTGCCCGGACTCTTACCTGCTGCTGACATTGTACCTCAGGGCAAAGGCCGTCCCGCGCGCAATTCAGACGCCTCTCTGACAAAGGGCGTCGCCGAAAAGCTTACGCAGGCCATCAATGCTGCGCCCGGTACGCCCCTGCTGTCGTCTGCAGCGCCACCAATTAATTCGAGCGGAGAGCAGGACTCGGGCCTGTCGCGAGCCACCAGCATGCATTCGATCGCCAGCACATCTGCTGCCAGCACCACCTCCACCATCCGCCGTCGTCCCAGCTCCATCCACACAGACTCTCGTAACGCCACAGACTTGATCCTGATGGAGGTTGAGATCGAGCTCCGACACTATCATAAAGGCTACGACGTTCAGGTGTTTTCCGAGTTTGTCCCTGTTAGCGCGACGGCCGCGGCACCTATTCCACCGACGTCTGGTGATTCAGCGCTCGAAAGGCCTGCTACGCCCAATGACGGTTCCACGGTGCGGAACAGCAAACCGGGCAGTGCAACGGCAGGGGAGAGCATGGTAGGCAACAAGGGACTTGCGCTGTCGCTTAAGATGGCATCACCTGAGTCGAAGGATCTGCCTGTGCAGCTGCGAGTCTACGACTTGCCTCCCAGCGCGGTGCTTGCGGCTACACTCGACCCATCGGCTCGTCCACGCAAGCATCTGGTGCGAGTCACAGTTCCGACGACCCCCTTCCTCGAGCCGGTAGAGGATCCGCTGACTGGGTCCAAGGCACCTGACGTTCCTGCGTGGTACACTTCACTGCTGCAGCGAGGTGCTATGCTGCGTATGGTCGTCAAACCACTCAAGAGCGACAGCGCGGACGCAGGGGGGGCTGCTTCGACGTCCAAAGACTCGACTGGCAGCGTGTCGGCGTTTGCGACACCAACGGGCAAGGTTACTGTGCGCAGCGGTGACTCGCAGCTGGACATTGTCCATGTCAACCAGACGTCGGCGATGCTGCAGAAGGAACAGATCGGTGTAGAGCCTATGACGCAGCTCAAAAGGGTCGCGCCTCCTCGGCCCAAGTCGGGACGGAAGTCGGCAGGAGAAGCAATGTCTTCTTCTTCGCGCGAAGACGTACGACTGCCCGCGGCTCTGCGTCGACCTATCGCGACCAGAAGGGAGCTATTGGAAGCGAACGAGGTATCTGCAAACGGAGTTGGAGCGAGCGATCCGAAAAGTTCGAAGACGAGTAGCAGCAGCGGCGCGGGAGCGACAGGCTCAGGCAAAGCTACGACGGGGGCCGGAAGCTCTTCAGCAGGAGCTGCCTCTGCAGACAAGAACGCCAAACAAACGGCATCACTCGCCCCGTCTTCGGGTGCAGGCACCGCTAACGGGTCAGCGGCGGGCTCAGCGCCTCCGTCGCGCTCGAGCACTCCGTCGGTGCCTGCCTCAGCGGGAGCTCAGATCATGAGTATGTTTGGCTCCTACCCTCTGTCTCGTCTGGGGACCGGCTCGGCGCTCGCATCTTCGCTGACATCGGTCTCGTCAGTCACAGCACGCGGCAGCAGCGTCGCATCCTCTTCGTCGGCCAAGACCAATGCCGAAGCGCTCGCTGAAAAGGACCGAGCCAAACATGGCGGCAAGGCGGGAGAGCACAAGGGCGATGTAGCAGCGGGATCAGCAGGCGGTGCGGACAAGGCGGGAGCGGAGGCAGAGGCCAAAGACCGAGCAGGGTCTGCGGGCGAAGTGGTGGCCGAAGTGGCGGCTAGTGCGGGCAACACGGTGGCGCAGCTTGCCAAGGGCAGCGCGTCTGCGCTGGGATCGCTGTTTAGCTCCGAGACGCAATTCCGCTTCTCGACGCTGCTGGCTGTGGCGGTGACAGCATTTCTGCTGGGCTCGTTGATGCGGTCAACGCTGGCACCGCTTGACTTTGTGCTGGTGTCGACTAAGCAGAAGCCCTTTGCTGCTGGATCGTACTCGACTGTTGCGGAAGGTGAACGTGCACGTTCGACGATTGGAAAGTTGACGGGCAAACTTGGAGGAGGCCATCCAGCCGCTGCATCAGCCAAGAAGGATTTTATGGAGCTGGTGAACAAGGTGCAAGCGTCGAGCGGTGGGGATGCGATCGGCGAACTTCGAAATGAGCTAGGAGGAGGCAGCATGGTCAAACCGGTGCAGTGGACAGAATTGCAGCGGTGGATTCAACTACCGTTTCCGGGAGCAGGGTGGGATGTGGTCGTTGGGGGGGTGAGGAGGCGATGATTTCATGGTCACTGCTGCTCAATTGGAAGGACTTCATTCGCGTGCCAGTCTTTGTTTTGATATTTGTGAGAGTGGATTACGCTCAAAACAAGTGACAGCGAGAAAGAACAAGAAGGATGCGATGCGATGCGATATGATGCGGTGCGGTGCGGTGCGAAGCTGGGAGGGTATTTCGCAAAGGCCAAAGGAGAGTACGATGTGATTCATGAAGAGAGCGGCCATGAAGCGGCGCGTCCACCGCCACCCACGACCACCTTTCTCGTAGCCCCAACGGCGTCGATGGAAGCATTGCTGTCTTGGACAAGCGTCAAGAGTCCACTCGCGAGCGCCTGTTGGCACATGTGCAAGTCGACAACACCACCAGCGCCCATAATCCCTGTCGCAGATGAGCCGTTGTTCACCAAGGACATACCTCTTGCCGCTGCCGCCGCCGCCGGCCCAGCTGTTGACGGCGATGCATTCGACGGGGGGCCAAAGACGTAGAATCCGGCGCGGGAGAGCGCGTACGCGATGCAGGCGGGCAGCTTGACGCACGCTACGCCGAGCAGTGCGACGCACGCAGCCATGAGCGAGAGCGCAAACACGCGCTCCCACGGCTCCATGACCGAGATCCCCCACGTCGCGATGAAGTTGTACCACTGGCGCCAGGTCCAGTCGCACACGGCCAGCACAATGCGCGTCAGGAGACCGGGTGCGGGTGCGGATGCCGGCGTGCGCGTCGGCTTGCGTGGTGTATGTTCCGGAGCAGCAGTGTAGGGACGGATTGATGAGGAGGTGCAGCTCGCACCGATGTCGGTGCAGACCGCGGGAGTGCAGGGCTTGCTGGGATCGGCTAATGGGCTGAAAGCAGCGAGGCCAGCGGCTCTGGTTGCTGCGATCATTGCGGGTGCGGGATGAGGATGTAATCGAGAGGGTGAAAGATGAGGCTGGTCGTCGAGATGTCCGCTGAAGAAAACGCGTGCGCTCGAGAAGAGCGTCTACCGAGTATATGGATGCAGGACAGAAGAGTTTCGAGAGTAGGAAGGGCGCTCTGGCGTCGTTGGAGGGGGGGGATGACACAGTCAATGACCTCTGTCTATATACACACCGTGCTCCTCGGAGGGGCTTTACTCACTAGTCTCGCTCTGGCACGCTAATCAGTCAGCCGCACCCCAGCCTTCCCGAACCATCGAATCGTTGGACCCCCATGTCGGGCACCAAAAGCTCACACCTTCGAGATCTCGCAAGAGCTTCGAACCAAACACGAAAAATCTTCCGGGAGCGCAAGCTGACAGGATCGGCAATACAGCTAGGCTGCAGGCGAGCTGTTTGCGCGCTAAACTCCGATCTGAAGCCGACTTTTTTTCGCTGAGCAGTGTGGATCCGGCCATTTTCGGCTGGACTTGCTAACACATGCCGCAAGCCATCCGATTTCCTCTATTTACCCTGCTCTTCTCCGCGCCCGACGAACGGCATTGAGGCTTCACGAACAGCTCAAGCGCTAGCCAACGATGCTTCGGGTTTCTCTTCTTCTGTTGAATGTTGAATCAGAGCTTGCTCAGAGTTGGGTTGACCTGGTTCGCCGCGGGTCTCGAGCGAGGACGATTCGGCAGTCGACCCGACCGACGAGCTCTTTTTTTTCGAAGCGGGAAGAGGGACAGCGCAGTTACGGCAAGTGGATAATATGACGCAACGTCGCAGCTGTCATGTACCACAAGTGTAATAAAACCAGCATCTCTACCCAGCATGTCATGGCGATTCTTCTCCTCATGCCACCTGGAACAGAGTGTCGTGCGCGCACGAGGGAAATGTGCTCCCTTCCGAGGAACAGAGTCGCGAGTTCGGTAAGAACCGACCGCAGAGACTGTAGTTTGTGTGCGACAGAGCTTTCGATTCGCGCGGTTTTTGCATAACCGCGCGAGGGGGTGCGTGGTCATGCAGATCGATGCAAGTGCGAAGTTCGCCTCGATGCGACGTCCGATGTTCAGCCTCTCGCCGAGGAACTTGAAGCTTCTCTGCATTGGATCGCGACATCGAATCGGATAGAGACAAGGTTACTGCGGAACCACCATCCACAGTTGCGAATGAGAATTGAGTCTGCGACGACACTCGGAAAGCGAATTACGTGCGTGGATCTGGCTCGGTGGTTCGGTTGCTCAGAGCATGGTTCCGATCGTCGACTCTCGTGGCCCACTTTGGTTCTGCTCCCACCGTTCGAGCATAGCTGATGCTCGCAAATACCCCAGCTGCTTTCCGCGAGAGCAGCCAAAAATTCGGACACAGCGAGCGACAGTTGGGACAGGTCTGCTTGCGCTCAGTCACTCGCCAGTTCAAAGCGTCGCAACCTTCGACAGCGCGATGAATAGAGCAGTAGATTCTCTCATGCTTCGATGGCCGATTCCACCACTTCCTAAGTCTGCCTTCCTGTCACAGGGCGTTTCTCGCTTCTCGCTCTTCAAACATCAAGACGTGTACCAACAGTGATTCGTGTCAATGTAGAACCCCCTTTCATGTCAAAAAACCCCTGAGAACGGTGCTCACCCATTGCTAAGCCTACCCCACCAACCCGGTCACCCTAAGATTCTCCCGCAAAATCGAATCCTTGACACTCATCAGGATTGCCCTAATCTGCACCGTGCTCGTGGCGACCGTCGTATGCACATACAGCCTCCTCTTCCTGTCCCCGCCCACCCCTACCTCCTCCTCGGCCCTCCTCAAACAATCCCGAAACTTGGCCCTAAACCACCGCCACACCGCTTCGAAATCATTGTCCCCCACATACTCCGGCCAATACCGCTGCAGCCGCACGCCCTGTCGCAACTTCTTCTCCAGCAGATCGATCTTGTTTAAAAACAGAATCATGGTCGCATGCTGGAGCAGCGGGTTGGAGACGATCTGGTTGAACAGAGTAAACGTGTCGGCGAGACGGTTGGTAGCCGGGTCTTCGACGAGCGGCTGGTCGAACGCCGAGAGTGGCGCGAGGAAGATGATCGACTCGACGTCGTCTAGGAAGGGAGCCCAGGCGGTGCGCTGAGAGCGCGAGCCGCCGACGTCGTAGATGCGGTAGACGAGCGAGCGGTCGACGCGGAACACGTCCTCGGTCACGCCGAGCGTGCGCACGCGCGAGTGCAGGATATCTTCGTCGGTTGGCTTGTATCCCGCCGACACAATGCGTGTGTAGTTGTCCAGGAAGAACGAAGTCGCCGCATCCGCCTGTCCGTCCAAAAACATCCCCCGCTTGCGCAGCGCTCGACACTGCGCATCGTCGTTCCACACGCCTAGCACTTCTGACTGCACCGCCCGGAGAAGCTTGAGTGTTTCGCCGTTCTCGTCATCGCCCTCAGCGCCGTCCGCGCTGTCGTCCTGCCCGCCTGCACCTCGTCCAGCATGCGGAGTGCGGGTGGCGCCGATAGAGAACGACCGACGCGCGTACGTGAACAGGCGCTCTTGCCAACCCGGTCGCAGAAGCAAGGGGCTCCGATCGCTGCTGCTCTTCGTGAGAGCTTCTTTCCCTTGGCTGCTGCCGCTGGTCGTGCGTGCTAGGATACCGCTCGACCCAGACACTACCACATCTTCTCCAAACGCACCCAGCTCGTTGCGAAGTCTGTTCTCCAGTCGCACAATGTTCGGAAGATGCGCAGTCCACGGCATGCTTGTGGTCGAAGTCGAAGTGGCGATGTTGACCTCGCTCAACGGCCCCTGCTCCAGAGCCTCGCTCGAGCGTCGTTTCCCATCTGCATCCTGCTCCACATCGTCGCCCTGAGTCGCAAAAGCCGCCGCTTCCGGCGTCGAGGCCTCAAACCGAGACATCTCGCTCGACTTGCGCTTCAGCCTCTGATCATGATACAACGCCAACGTCTCCAATAGCACCCTCACACTCCCCGTCAAGTTCAACAGAACAATCTTGGCCCACCCCCTCCGCTCCTTCTCATGTGCCTGAGGATCGTACAGCAACCTCATCTGTTTGAGAACAGTCGTCTTCCCCGCACCCGCTTGGCCGAGCAGCACCATCTTATACACGCGTCCCTTCTTCGAGCTGCTGCTGCCTGTACCGGCCTCCGAGAGCGACGAGGGCAGCGCAGCGTTGTTGCGGGAGGCATCGTCTTGCTGCTGTTTGAGCAGCCTGTCGATCTCATCGGACCGCTGTTTGGCTTGCTTTTCTTGCTGGATGCGGGTTTGTTTTTCGGCTGGGGTTTCGTTGGCGGGTGGTTGGAGGGCGGCAGTGAGAGGGTCGTGGCGGTCGGTGGCGACGAGGACTTGCTTCGACCTTCGACGGCGTAGGTCCTGGCTGGCTACGGAGGGCGACATGGCTGGTGAGGTGGATACCAGAGCGAGGCGATCTTCCTTGATCAGTAGAGAACCGTTTGCTTGGACGAGTCAGATCGCGAAAAGTGGCTGTATGCCAAGGAAACCGCTTCAGATAGAACCGCGTCCTTTGATAAAAGAGTACCTGTTCCTGCAGTGGCACTGAGAGATAGAGGGAGAGAGACGCACAAAGCCTAGGGAAGCCAGCTTTATATGCCTTCGATCCTCGACAAGTTGCAGTTCGCGCAAATGAAGTGGCTCGACTCGTGACCGCTCTGTGTTGGTGGGGCTACTGAAGCGAGTGACTAAAGGAGCACAGAGGCAGTGGCGTGTGTAATTTGCTCTGCGTTGGCTGGCTTCACGTGCACACTGCATCTGGATTCGTTGTACCCTTCTTCCAGAGAGTGGCTGCCGAAGATCTCGGGATGAGCTTCGCCGGTCCCCGCCACCACCACCCGCAGCAGCACCAGCACGGCTTGTCAGCACAATTACGAGCACAGCTGAGCTTGATGCGCAGTGCGAGCGTCGATCCTCTTATGAAAGATGCAGTTGCGTCCTCGTCGCTGCACAAAAGAGGGAGGTAAGAGCGTGTAGGAAGAATGAAGAGGGGTGGCCTGGAATGAAGGCGGTGGCGGTTGTGCTTAGTGCAGCCGAGCTCGGAGTTGGGCCAGTGTGGTTGGGGGAGGAGGCACGGCAAGGTTGGTGGGGTCGAAGAAGCCTTGGCGCTCTTGGCTTCTCCAATGAATGAGAGGATCCAGTGATAGCGTGTAAACGCAGACTCTTTGGAGGTGGCTCCAAGCTAGGTACAGAAGGATGAGGAAAGGAAGGAGCTAGGTGTAGAAGAAGGGAAGATGGCGATCATATATGCTTCGATTGCTAGAGGGGAGGAGGCAGGAGAAGGTCGCAGCAGCAGCCCGTCCTTCTCTCTGCTCCAATTGGAAGCGGCTCGACTGCAATGCGCTGCACTGCACTGCACAAGACAGGTGTGGGGATGAGACGCAGTAGCTTCGGAGTGAACAAGCCACTTTTGATTGGAAATCGCATCTTCGTGCCCTGTCCGCCTGTCCGCCTGTCCACCTGAAGCACGCAGTCAACGGGGCCTAAGCAACCAGACGGATCACCCGTAGATCCCTCTCTCTCTTTCTCTCTCTTGGAGAAATCTACGCATACGCAGCAGCAGCAGCAGCAGCAGCAGCATCAACCGCGGCTATCCCGCAACGCCACAAGTCAGCAAACGAGATCCGAGTTGACTCCTCCAGCTCGAGCTTCAGCGGATGCAGAAAAGCTCGAGAGGACATGTGAAACGAAAGCAAGAGCCTGTCCCAGTCTTCTGCTCCTCTTCCTCCTCCCACCCCCTCTTGCCGAACAGCCGAAGAAATACAACGCTCGGGTCGCCAGACTCACGGTTCGCAACTGAGCATGCATGCAAGCGCGCACATCCGTTGTTACAACACTCGCCCGTTGTGGCGTCCCTTCCTTGTTGGGCTTGTAGCTAATGCAGCCAAGCGCAGACTGCGTCGACGCGGAACTGACAGGCACCGGTGTGAGACACATTGCCAAAAAAAAAAGTGCCTCTCTTCCCCGCCCTCCTCTGCTGCCTCTTTGCAAAAACAGACCCCCCACGTCTGACGGACAGCAAGAGAGAGACGGTCGGAGTCTTCTTTCGGCTCTTTCTTTTGTTTCAGCGCAGCTCGCCGTCCTTAGCTCGTTTTCATGCGCGCCAGGCTTGGAGCACATACGATCCTGCCGCTGGAGCGAACCGCGATGCAGTCCACGCTCGTCAAGATCCATGGACCGCCTTCGCGAAAACACCAGGCTACCCGCTGCCGAACTCGGCTATCCAATCCGCATCCTGCACCCCCTCCTCTCTCTCTCTCTCTCTCTCTCTCTCTCTCTCTCTCTCTCTCTCTCTCTCTCTGTGTGTGTGTGTGTGTTCCAACCTTATTTCTCGCCTCGCAAGCGACTCCCACGCCTATACTCTAGATCGTCCCAACAAGCCCGCTCAAGTTCTGCTTCCTCACTACACTCAATCAACAGACACGCAACGTGACGCTGGTGAAAAGTACCCTTGCCTGTGAGAAACCCTATACAAATACAGTGCGGAGAGAAACAAAACAAAGAAGAATGAAGAGAAAACCAGGCAGTTTTCAGACATCCATGACAGCAGTACAAGCTGCGATGATCATGTCCATCACGCCATGCAACGGATGCATGCCATCCAGAGGAGAGCCGTCCGGCTTGGTCGGCAGCGGCACACCAGCCAGACGCAAAGCACCCCACCCTTCGGGCACCATCTCGAGCCCTTTGGAATCGTTGCAGTAGCCCAACACCACGGGGAACGTGCCCGGCTCGGGCAGGCGCGGGTCCCACCCCGTCGTGCTCCTCGACGCCCAGGGTGCATCCAGAACAATCGCCGTGACACGGAACGGCTCGAATCCGTTGGACATGAGCTGCGGTGACTTTTGCGACACCTCCGGGTCTGCTTGCGAGCCTTGCGACGCCTGGCCGATGGGTGCGCCCATGCTCTGGCCCACGCCGCCCCCTGTGCGATTACTAGACAGGCCCAACTTGCGCTTCCAGCTAGACTGCTCCGACGACTTGGCAGCCGAAGAACGCTCGACCAGTTGGTTGCTCCCACTGCTCGTGCTCTGCGGAAGAGCAGATCCACTCTCAGCGTCAGGCGATCCACCAAGCTGCAGACCCGTCTGACCCGCACCTGGTGCCGCTTCGGATCCACCCGAAGAGTTTCCGAAAGGAACAAAGTTGACGCGCATGTAGGCCAATGTGTCGCCAGCTCCTCTCCTGCCAATCAGCGGCAATGGGATCAGCATCGTCAGCGCGCCCGAAGGAACCGCCTCGAGTCCCAACAGCGCATTCTCCTCGTCCGGATCTTCGAGCGACATGGGTGTCTGCGTTGCGACACTGGCAGCAGGCTGCAACAGCCGGCCAGCAGACTGTTGATCGCCCCATCCGTACACCTGGGAGAGTGTCGAGTTTACAGCTGAGCGGTTGTCGAACCCATCTGTGCAGTCCTGCGCCGCAGCATCGCTATTCAGTCGCATCGTGCCGCCGTACGCATTCAGCTGAGCTTGGCGGTCCATCACATTGTTAGCCGGCTCGGCCGTCCTTTGCGTCAGTGCCTCCGAGCCCCTTCTCGAGCCCATGATGGTCGATTCAGGCGAAATGGGCCGGAAAATGGCCCTTTGGAAGCTTTCCAGCGCGGTTTCGGTGAGAGGAATCGCTCCGGTAATCGCGCCGCTCGGGGCAGCATTGTTGGCGCCTTCTTTTGCGAGGCTAACCTTTCTGCTGCTACCGATCGCGCTGATTGCGCTGATTGCGCTGACGGCAGGGACGCTCAGCTGTGCCTTTTCGTTCTCCGTCACGGGAGAGACGGAAGTCGGCGTGGAACCGTTTTCAGGCTTGCGCTTGAACCACGAGCTGAGCATCTTGTCCTTCTTCTGCATCGCCTTCTGGAACCCTTTACGGCTGCGACTCTTCTTGCTGCTGGCGCTTAGCGACGAAGCCGATGCGGTGGTGGGCGAAGTGCCTAGCCAAGAGTCTACCTCGTAAGAGGTGCTGTCACTCTCGTGCTTCCTTGCGCGTTGCTGCTCGAGGCTGACCGGCTGCCATCCTGCCAGACCGGTCGAAGTCTCCAAGGTGGAGCTCGCTCCACGGCTGGCCGCCGAGGAGCCCGGCGAAAGGCTGCGAAGAGCCGCACGATCCGCATGTGCGCCTCCAGCCGCCATCGGAATGGCCGCCGAACGCGGGCACTCGTTCAGCTTGCCAGTGGGCTGGTCGTAAGAGGCCGAAGACATGGTGTCCATGATCGACTCGCGCGTGTTGGTCGCCGAAAAGCCGCCGTCGTCGGAGGATGTGTCGCTGCCCGAAGCAGAGTCGAACGACGACAGCGAATGCGATCGGCGCGGTCTTGCCGATGGCCACGATTCTCCCGGTTGAGTTCGCAGTAGAGGGTCGCCGGGCAGAGAAGGCGCAAAAAGTTCTGGGTTGACGCCGGCCGCTGCTGGCTTTGCTGCTTGTCGCTGAGTCGGGGTATGCAGATGGGGCTTGGAGCGCGAACGACGCAGCTGAGCTTGGGGTTTGCGCATGTAAGGCCGCGATCGGGAACGTCGAGGCACGGGATAGTTTGACGGCGGCGCGACCCTGGTGCTGAAAGGCTCCTCGGCGGCGTCGGGAAGTTCGCTAGCATGGATACGCATGGATTCTGGGTCCACTTCGCGGTTGTGTTGGTACAGGTAGCGATGCGTCGAGGCGTTGGCCAAGTAGACAGGAGGACAAATTCGGCTGGCTGTGGGACGAAGCAGGCTCAATTCGAACCCAGCCTTGCCGGAAAAGGGCATGGAGCTGCGATGAGAAGTGGCCTTAGCTCCAGAGGCTGGCTTGGAAGGCGACTGAGCCTGCTGAGATGGTGCGGAGCTCGCTTCGCCCTCGTCGAGCCAGAGCGATCGATGGCTAACGACAATCGTTCTCTCCGCCTGCTGGGCTGCAGAAAACGACTCGGTGACGCCACAAGTGACGGTAGCGTTGGGGACTACGACCCACTTCTTGTTTCTGCGAGTGGTCTGGGCAATGGACCATTCGATGCGTTGATGTCCATTGATGGGGCACATGATCTGGGCGGACAGTTTGCATCCCTCCCAGTCGTTGAGACTGCCGATATCGAGACCGTGGAGACCCATCTCTTCGATGGAGAGCACATCGAGTGGCTCGAGCGGATTGCAGGGTCGAGCGGCAAGATGAGCCCACTTTGGAGAAGACGAGGTGGGGGCGGCGGGCGCGGTGTCGAACGAGCCGAAGCTGTCCCTCCATTCGATGGGGGTGTCGGGAGCTTCAGATGAGTCGGTGGAGCCTTTGGTGATGGTACGGGCGGGTTGTTGGCGAACAGGCGCGGGCAGCGCGGGAGTCGACTCTGTCTGCAGGCCAAGACTTGCAAACCCACCGAGGACCTGACCGTGCGTGATCGAGTAGCCTCGCGGGCGATGCTTGTCTGCAGAGTCAAGAGTTGTGTGCGTGCGGTGCTCCTTGTCGATGGCAGCGTTGAGGACAGCCTGAGACGACATGATCTCGCGGTATTCAGAACACTCTTCGCGGAGATGGAGCGAAAAGCTGTCTTCGATGCCGTTGAGCGCGTCGCGGGACGGGTGTCCTGAGGCGCAAGAAGTACAAAACTGATCGGGAGCGACGTCGACGCCATTGTAGTTGCGGTTTGGAGGCTTGTACGGCGTCGAAGTTGGCTTAGCATAGTTGGAGCGAGGACGAAGGTGAGGAAGGCTGCCTTCATTGTCGAAAGATGAGCCGAAGGCTGGCCTATCTCCTAGATCGAGGCCATCTAGATCCAAACGCAAACTCTCGGCTGAGCGACGACGCTGGTTTCTAGAGCTGCGCTCGGCGTGGACACGGGAAGGCACGCGATGCCTGCGAACGGCCGAGTCATCATATGGTCGGCTAGGATGATTGGGAGCAGTGTCGCTGGAGACGCGACTCGTGCTAGCAACAGAGTGTACGGCGGGCTCGGTAGAGTGGACATCGCCAGCCGAGCTGGTGCTGCCGCTGCGTCTTGCGAGGTACGGTGCGCGAGCGTCGTTCGTATGCGTACGGGTGGGAGGAGAAGGGTTGCTGTAGCGCGAAAACGAGTTTTGAGAGGAAGATGCGAGGGGGCGGCGTTTGGGCGTGGATAAAGAGGAGGAGGAAGACGCCGAAGAGGAGAGCCCGGCATATGGTGTCGAGATCGAAGCGGACGCGACCGAGGTGAGAGCGCGGGATGCGGAGGCAGCTTGGCTCGAGATGGAGCGTCGTGAGGATGGAGCATCGGCACGTATGGCGCCCTCTGCTCCGAGACGGCTAGCGGAGGCCATTGTGACGCCGGGTGATGGCAGCTGCAGCCAAGACGACTAGACCAAATCAGGAACGAAGGGGCTATCGCTCAGAGCGATGGTGGAACTGGAAGCAGCATGAGGCAATGCACAAGAAGATGCAACGGAGCGGAAGGTGGTGGTGGTGGTGGTGTTGTTGTGGTGTGTAGGTGTGTACAAGAGCCAGGGAGAAGCGAGAGGTGAACGCAAGCACGAGCTTCGAGGGATGCGAGTGGCGGCTTCTGATAGGTGGTCCTTGTTTGAGAGGGCGTGATGGTTCGGGCAAGTCGAGGTTGATGTCCACGTTGGTTTCGAAGGTCGAGCAGTGGCGGCAATGTAGGACGCGATGGTGGTAGCCGAGACCAGTTGGTGGGAACGGATGATCGCCAGACGTTACCAATGGATGCTGATTCAATGATGGAAGGGTGATAGTGTTTGGCAGTGATTTCGAGAAGAGGTGACGATGGTAATGAGCTGACGAGAGATGGCGAGCGAGCAAACGAGAGTAAGAGAAAGAGAGAGACAAGAGTCGATCAGAAGAGGAAGCAGCGGAAGGCAGCAACGAAGCAGCAGCTAGCGAGAGCAGTCGGTCTGTCACTCAGTCGTTCGAACCCTTTCCTTTGTGTTTGCCTTTCTTTGCCTTTCAACGCCGCACATCCACAGACGGCCGATTCCTACCAAAAATCCAACCAAGACCGACCGCATCAGTCAAGCACAGAGAAAGGCCACGCACCGCGAGTATAGAAGGGGGGAAAATGCGATTATTGGACCGTTGGTTCAGACGGAACACTGGCGATGCGCACCTCGCAGAACAATTCCGGAATGAAAGTTTTTTTAAAAGAAATTAATCTTTCGACGAGAAATTCGCACAAGTGGCCTAGTAGCCTTTGATCCCGAGCAAAATCCCGAGCTGTTCAAGTGCGATTGCTCTGAGCTAGAATTTCGTGTAAGTTGTCTGAGCGAGTGAATGAGTCGCGTGGTGGGGTTAGCCTGGCCCCTCTGTCATGCACGCCTCTTCTATTTTTGTCCTGTGGTGGTACGCCGCCGCTGCACATCCAAAATCAATCGAGACGAATTTGCCAGCTCGCATCTCTAGGCCCTGATTGCGGCTGCGAATCAGATTTGCTCGTTGCTCAACTTCTAGCGGACAGGCAGAGACACAGAGGGTGTGGGCAACCCCCGAAGCTCAGGATCCGAAAAGTGTGTCGCAGGCGCATTGTGTCGCTTCGTTCGAGCTGCGTTTTCTTGCAACAACAAGGAGCATTAACAATGACAACAGACAATTGACAAAAACGGGCGACCGTATCATGGGTGGCCACGCGGTTTGAATGAAAGGCTTGGTGGAGCTGATCAAGGTGCTCTGGATGCGAGAGAAGGTAAGGTAAGGCAAGGCAAGGCAGGAACAGGCGGGGGAAGCTGGACCTGCTGTCGTGGTCAAGGCGAGCGTTCCTGCGCCTGTGCAGCAAAGCAAAATAGCGTGGATTTCCGTCCTAACGGTCTCGATCCTCCTGGTCAACGCGATGCAAATTCGAGATCGTACTCTGTTTTTTTTTGTTTCAACTGCACGGTTGCACTTCATGCAACTCCAGAGCTTTCCAGCAACGACTTAGCGCAGACCTGTCTGATGCGGTTCGGTTCTCGACTCACTAGTCTCTGTCTGTCTCTCTTCATTTCAAGCTCAGCCAAGACCCGCACACAACGTCTCATATACAGTCACCGCAGTCACACTTAGCGTCGCCTGTGTCCACAAAGATCACGAACGCCACACGCAATCACCAATTCATCCTCGCTCGCTTGATGCCCTAATTTACCCGCATGTTCAGACCGTCCGAGCACCACATCCAAGTGGCATCTTGTTGCAACAAAGACTCGACAACAGCACGTTCATTCCCGGAATGAGCATCTGCTCGAGATCAGGTCAGTAGCAGACTGGAACGCAGACCTGCCCTTGACGGCGAAGTGGTTCACTCATGTTTCCGTTCGGGGCCGAGGGACGTCCGCTTTGGTGTTGCAGACGATTTCATACCAAAGCGCGACCAGCTGAGAGTAGAATGAGCTTCGCGGGCAGAGAAGCCACTCGTTTTGTGGAACCGAGCTGCAGCCCAGCCCTTTCTTCTTGCGGGATTGCAAGAGAACCACCTCTGCGCTTTGGTTGCTCAGAGCGGAGCACCAAAACCAAAGAGCAAGCCACAGTTCCTGATCATATTGAATCCTGTTTTTCAGTTCCAGCTGCGGTAAATGTGTGAGAGAGAGGGAAGGAGCGGGAGGTGGAGAAACGAGAAAATCCACCCCTGCTTTTTTGCACTCTGGATTCGTTATGAGCCTTCGCCGTGCTTCGCCGTAAGCGAGCTGTCAAACTCGTCGTTCCCGCTGCCGACTCGTCTTGGCGCCTTCTCCCGCTTTTCAACTCCCTCTGTCTTGACAAGGGCTCTTCCCTGCACGGGCTCAGGAGGACATGTCGATGCAGTTCAAGGATCAGGATTCTTGAAACGGTCCTAGCTTTCATTTTGGTCTGTGCGACCTTGTTGCCGACGAATGGCGATGCAGAAGACAATGTCGCGCACAGTGAGGTCCGTTGGTGTAGTAGCCACAGCATCGCCGACGACGGGCTGATTCAGGAACCGAATTTGGTTCCGCCTCCCGGACCAAACTCAACTCAGACTCTGATGAAAAATCCATAGGAGGCTATCTGTCCAGGAGGGAGTGGGCAGCAACTTGCAAATGTGGCAGCTGCTGCGGCTGTGGATACAATTTGTTGCTACGCGTCTCCATGTCTTAATGCTTGTCGGAGCACCCGTGAGATGGTCGCCGTGATTGGCAGGGTAAGGGCGAACTCGAGTCTCAGCTGAACTTCGTTCTCGTCTGACTTTGGTGTTGCTGGCCTGTCGCCGTCTCGGAGTTGGACGATGATGACGTCGTGGTTTGCCGTCGGAGTTGTAGACTCCAAAAAAAAACTCTCACGCGCGCTATCTGCCGCTTTGCCAGCTCCAAATAGAGTACAACGATGACTTTCGCTCACCGAGAGAGTAACAAGCTTCTTGGTCTCTCTAGCCGAGACCAACACGAGCTCTCTGCGTTTGAAACAAAAGCTCCACGGCTCGTTTCAGGAAGAAACGAGAATCTGCAAGGCACGAGCTGCTGCTCGGACAGTGCATTCCGATCACACACCGGTCGTAGAAGATTATCGCTCTGCATCTTTTTCGTTAGTCGCTAGTGAGGCAGACTCTATACAGAGGACGAAAGCATGTATTTGGATCTGGCATTTGACCTGAAGGTGCCGGTGTACGCTGCTCGAGCTGATGGCACCCCATCATGTTGACCGACCTTCAGCCCGGGAAAAATTGGTCCCGCGGTGAACGGCGACGTGGCCACATTGGCCTCCCTCAGGCTCTGTAATGCCCTGCTCCTCGCTTAGATAAGTTCCCTACAGCGTTACCAGAAATAGTACTTTCTCGTCGAGTTTGGGCAAGATGACAGGAACACCGACCGTAGAGTTAAAACGGCGATCAATCTAGAACTCCACCACATTGCAGGATAATCGGAATCAGGCTTGCGACAAACAATTCGACCGAGCTGCTACCGAACCATGCCATGTCTGCCTCCCCAAAGCGGTCAACGTCGTCCAATGATGTCGGAGCGTCTTGCGTGGCGAAGCATCCTCATTTGGCTCAGCCTTTGACTTGAAGTTGTTTAAGTTACGTTTCCTTCAGAGCCAGCTATTTTGGTTTTGCTGTTCTTACTGCAACTTAACATCTTCACTGAATTAAAAGAGTGGAGGACGGCACGTGATTCGTAATTTTTTGGTCGAGGTGTTGGAAATTTTGAGAAAGAGAAGAAAAAAAGCTTCTCGTGCAGCCAGCCAGAATTCTCTGGTTGCTCAGCAGCAGAGCAAGCAAGAGCGGACCCTCTTTGGCCTCACTTCCCCACTTGACAGACAACCATCAATCAATATACCGGCAACCCTCACCAGATCCATCACACTCGAGCTCTCGAAGGCCAAGCCACAGCATCTCGTATTGAGCGCCTCAACTTCGAGGTCACAAGCACACGCACTCACTCGGCATATACCCGTTGTTGCAGCTTTGGTACGAGGAATCGAAGCTCTTCTACACACGCATCCCACTCTCGCCTCTAACCCTACACAGCCGTCGTCGTCAAGATGCAGTCGGACGACGTGATCTGGACGATCATCGGGCACGAGTTCTGCTCGTACAAGATCAAGTCCAAGACCCACTCGACCTTCTGTCGCAACGAATATAACCTTACGGGTCTGTGCAACCGCCAGTCGTGTCCGTTGGCCAACTCGCGCTATGCCACCGTGCGCGAACGTGAGGGGATCGTCTACCTCTACATCAAGACGGCAGAACGTGCGCACTCGCCCAAGCACCAGTGGGAGCGCATCAAGCTATCCAACAACTACTCGCGCGCGCTCGAGCAGATCGACAAGGAGCTCATCTACTGGCCCAAGTTCATCACGCACAAGGCCAAGCAGCGTCTCACCAAAATCACACAGTACCTCATCAAGCTGCGCCGTATCAAACTCAAGGAGGACGAGCAGCCGCAGCTTGTCTCGATCAAGAAGAAGACCGAACGCAGAGAGGAGAGGAGAGAGTTTAAGGCGCTCAAGGCCGCACGCTTGGAGAAGTCGATCGAGAAGGAGTTGCTCGAACGTCTCAAATCGGGAGCGTACGGTGATGCGCCCTTGAACGTCAACGAAGACGTCTGGATGCAGGTGTTGGAGAACCGCAACAAGGACAGTGCCAAGGAGCTGGATCTGGAGGACGAGGAGTCCGAGGAAGAGCTTGAGGAGGACCTCGACGAGATGGACAGGATGATGGAGGAGGAGTTCGAAGACGAAGATGGCGTGGGCGATCGAGAGTTTGTGTCGGATGATGACGAGGAGGACGACGATGAGGAGGATTTGGAGGACCTATACGATTCGGATGGAAACACGATCGAGTTTGCATCCGATTCAGACGCTGATGACGACGACGACTCGCAGGACGAAAGCGACGACGAAGGTGCGGCACCAGCAGCTGGTAAGAAGAGGAAAGGCCCCACCGCCGGTCCGAGTGCGTCGTCGAAAAAGCTGCAGCAGCAGAAGAAGAAGGGCGGCAAGAAGGGCCCCCAGATCGAAATCGAGTACGAACAGGAGACCGAACCTCTTACCAAGGAGGCTCTGGCCAACTGGTGATCTCCACTCTCCACTCCACAGCACAGCACAGCCCACTTTCATCATGCACTTCTGTCGTCTCATCCGCCTCCCGCCCTCGTGCACACAATCGCACTTTCCACTCCATGTCTTCTTTGCAACATGTACTCTAGCTCTCTCGTCGTGTCTTTTACATTGCCTCCAACAAGGTCATACAGTACAGCATGATTGCCAGTGCCGAGTGCACGCCTCGTGTGTTGGTCATCACAGCATGGCTGTGGTACCGGCCACCCGCTATGTCGACGCCCCCCATCAGCGCGCCTCTGCACCGTCCCGAACATACTTATGTCTGAACACTTCTTGCCTCCAACCGCCCGGCACACGATCCTCGTCCCAGAACGCCAGCCGTACCAGGCAGAACAATCACAGGCGCACCAAACCCTTGTCAAAAGCAAAACGCTTAAATTCCAAGGAGAAGACCAAAATGAACGAACGACGAAAGAACAACAAAGACCAAGCAAGGCATCCTGACGAAAAAACACTTGCCATGAAGAGCGCAACAAAGGAAAACTATAGACACAAGATGAGAAAGAGTTTTGGAGTGGGTGTCAACGCATCGAAGTTCTGCGGACAACATCTTTAATACACGCCTCCATATGCGTCTTCGGGGTCAGCGAAGGAGCTGGCGGTGGAAACGGGTCTCTGGCCGGCAGAGAGTCCGCCTGCGCCGGCGTGGTTGGGGACGAGGTTGCGCACCGACAGCTGGTGAGCGCTCAACTGCTGCTGCTGCTGCTGCTGCTGCTGTTGGGGCTGTGCCTGCTGGTGGTGTGGGGCTGGGTTGTCAAAAGGGTTCCTCAGCGCAGCGCCCGAAGGCGACACACGGCCGCCGTTGAGCATGTCCTGTGATCCAGCGCTGATGCGGTGTCCACCAGCACCATCCCCAGGCACCGCATACGTCTGCTGCACATTCGGGATGTCCGGAGTGCCCGAGCGACCCTCCGAGGTGCCTGGGCGACCCGCAGTGTCATACATAGTAGCATCGTGCTTAGGGCTAGCCGAGCGGTTGAGCGACGACTGGTGCGCCAGACCCGCAGCCAGCGCCTCAGCAGCGTTGATTGACGCATGGCGCTGGTCAGCCGACTCGCTTCCCGACGACACAGATCCTGAACCGTGGTGCCCAGGGCTGACAATCGAACCGGGCACAAACGAGCCAGCATTCATGGCAGCACCGCTGTGCGATCGATCCAAGTGAGCATAGGGGTTGGCGACGTTGTGAGGCTGCTGCTGGCCACGGCCCACACCGGCAATCGAGTATGGGTCACCGCCGAATGCGGCAAGGGGTGGCAGTTGAGGAGCCGGCGAGATGGAGCGGTGACCTTGGCCAAACCCGGGTTCGTCGAGGTACTGCTGATCAGCGTGGTGGTTGGCAAAAGCGGCGACGGGAGGAGCATGGTAGTCCGAGTGAGGCGGCAAGGAAGGCATTTGGTTGTTGAAGTCGCCGTCCTTGTAGTAAGCGCCGACCTGAGGCTGGTTCTGCTGTACACCAGCAGCGTGCTTGGCAAACATGGTCGGGGGGCGAGGGCCGCCCGTCTCGTTGTGTGCTGCCATGGCACCCATGGCGCCAGCGGCACCGGCGCTGATACCGGACTCGTACTGGGGACCAAAGTTATTGTACTGTTGATAGTGTTCGGACATTTCGGGCGACATGCCACCAGAACCACCATGGCCCTCGTCCGACTCGAAGTGGTCTGGGATCATGGCAGAGTGGCGCTGGAAAGCGTCCCTGTCGAAGGGGTTCGACTCGTAAGGGTCGTCCTGCTTCCTGTACTTTTTGAAGAGGAAGCCGATAAGACCTGAAAGCACCACGACGCCGACGAGCGCACCAGCGACGATACCAATGATGGGACCTGCCGAGGAGCTGGACGACTTGGGGGTCGCCGAGGCGCTAGCAGCAGAAAGGTTACCAGTGGGGGTGGCGGTGACGACAGCGGTGGCCGTGATGGGGACGATCGAAGTCTGTGATTGTTGAATCGTAGAGCAGAGGAAGGAGAGTCAAAGTGTCAGCCACATGGGTGCTCGCATGTATTCAAATGGAGAGAGAAAAAAGAGAGGTAAGTGCGATGGGGTTGTTTCGAGGTGATCATAGTCTTGCGGTGAGGAGGCGCCTCTCGCGGTCGGAAAGTGCGACGAAGGAATGGGACCGAAAAGCGTGAAGAGAGAGACGAAGCTAGGACAAGAACAAGCTGTGTGCAATCTTTGCGATGCATCGCATGGGGCAAAAGTCGTGGGGAGGGGCGACCAAACGAAACAGTGTGGACAAGTGCAATGGGACAACAGGGAGTCTAGAGGATGACATGGATTCGAGGCCAACAAAGGATGGAAACGAACCGAAGATGAAGAACCGCTATCGTCATTCCGTGTGCTGCTTGTGGCGTGTTCCGACGGAGAGGCTGTCTGTGATTCGTCAGAAGGTGAAGACGTAGGGGTACTAACCGAAGATGAGGAACTCGAGGAGGACGAGGACCTGGTGCTGGACGATGTGGAAGGTGTCGATGTGGACGAGGAAGACGACGTGGTCGAGGTGGCAGTAGAGCTCAGGGTAGAGCTCGTGGAGCTGCCCGCCCCGCCGAGAATGTCGTTGCTAATGGTGTGGAGGAGGCCTTGGATGCCACCGGGAGAAGAGGAGGTAGAGATGCTGGTGTAGAGGTTTCGAGGAGGAGTGGTGGTGGTAGCTGTGGGTGTGGCTCGGGTGTTGGTGTCTCCATTGCCGTTGCTGTTGCCGCGACCACCGGAACCGCGGGTGGATGTGGGAGTAGTAGCAGAGTTGGAGTTGGAGTCGCCATTGCTCGAGTCAGAACCGGTGCCAGTGTTTCCAAAGCTGCCCATACCGGGGGGGTTCGCGTTGCCGCGATCGCCACCTGGGCCGACACCGTTGGCGCCGTCAGCCTGGCGTGCGAGAAGGGGAGAGGATTCGTCAAACTGCTGATCAACGAAAGCTCGGACGGCGTGAGCGAGTTGAGAGCCGTCGTCGTTGACGCGACGCTTGTGACGTCGCATGCGAGGAGCGTTCTGGTTGGGCAAAGACATTTTTGGATGGCGTATGCAGTGTGGAGAGAGTCAAGTGACGGTGATGACGGGGCCAATGTAGATGTAGAGTATGAGACAAAAAGAGTGTGTAGGCTGGATCGTCAACAAAGTGGTGGTTTGGTGGTCGTGAGACTGTGTTTGAAGACCAGGGGGAAAGGAGAACGAGATTCACGTGCCTGCCGTGGATATCGAACGAGGGAGGGGAATGGTTGGAGCTGGAGTGGTAGACAGTCTGGGGCTCGGTGGGGATGGAAATGAAGAAGATGGTGGGGGTGAAGACGCGATGATAGTGAGACGACGGAGGGGAGCAACGACTCAAAAGCAGCAGCAGCAACACGCAGCACGGCGAGACGGACGCAAACGAGGACAAAGCGAGGCAGCAGACAGCGACGTTCGAGAGCGGATCGACACGCATGGAGGGATGATCAGACAGACGCCTCTGCTTGTTTGTTCTCTGGCTGCAAATTTGCGCCAAACAGCAATTGTAATTGCATTCCAAGCCCACGCAGCAACAGCGGCAGCAGCAGCACCGGCCAAGCGTGGTGGTCGGGTCGCCCGCCAATCCTGTTGGTTTCAGCCAAGGGAGGGTGCATTCGCTGTCAATTTTCGGGTTTCATGGCTGTGACTGCAGTCGAAATGCCTCAGAGAAGCCGAGAGCGGCACACACTGCTCCAGAGCCCACGCGTGGTGCAGCCGAGTCTCACTGGGACCCGCTCGGACGCGTGTGGTGCGCGTTTCTCTCTCCGTCTGCTCTTCTGACCAAGTGCATAGAAAAGAAGCTCTCGAAGGCAAACTCGCGCTTCGGAGGTCGAATCTTGCTGAGAACCCTTTTCTCAGAAACAGAGCTTGGTCGCTCTGCCCTTTGAGCACCCGAGAACGAGACTGAGAGAAAACGCTTCGGTGCTCGAGTCCGAGGCGTCCCTCCTTGGCTACATCGTCGTCCCAGAAAGCCGCACCACCGCAGGTTGGGTTTGGTGATTCTGTGGGTTGCTGCACATGCACTCGCGCTCTAGCTCTCATGCGGGCGGCGTTGTTATTTTTAGGGGTGATTGCGCTAACCCCTCAAATCTCGTTCCCCTTGCTCTTGTTTTGCTCCTGGGCTGTGGTACTTGGATTGCAGCTTTTGCTTGGGTTGTCGCCAGGCTTTGGTTGCTGTGGCTTGAATCTCTTACCCGTGCTGCACTACGTCGATCCCACCTGCCTGTCAATACACCGTGCGACCATTCAGTGGGACAACAGATGATCGGCAAAGCACAGCACCAGCGGTTCTCCTTTGCTCGCTCGCCCGCCACATCCTTGACCGCAGTGTCGTTGCTCCGTAGAGGCATGCTGCTGAGCATCGCTCTTCCCCTGTTTGACGTCATCTGTAACTCGCCGAGATGGTTGGCATTCCTCAGATTGAGCTCGGCACCATCCAATGAGTGAGAGAAGGAGCCCCTTGCTTAGCTCCAACAACGCCAAGCGGGGTGCCGGTGCCTCTCCTTCATCTGACCACCGTCACGGTGTCTTAGGTTCCAAGTAGCTCTGCTTCTCCATGTGCTCCAACGCGCTGGGTCAGCGTGCGATGTTCAACTCACAGCGCGGAGCAGGCACTCTTTAGCTCGTGCCAGCACATCCTCTTTGTCCTTTCCTTTATTCACCTTCCGAGGTTCGGTTCGCCTCGCCTATCCGTCGCAGTTCGACGCGCTCAGAGCCGAACATCGCCCTTGTTCGCACTAGAACACCTGCCTGCACACGATGTTGAAATCTTGCCACCGTCAAAGTTCCACGTTGAAGCGGGAAGTTTACATCTGCCAGGCACCGTATCTCAGCGCGCGGAGACGAACCCGTGCAGAGGGTCGGAGAGCAAAGCGGAAGTGGAGAGCAACCGGCATCGTGCGGGTGGGAAAGTGGCAGCCTGTGCAGCGTGCATGCTTGCGAACGTTCTCTACAGAAGATTTCGCGTTCGCTACCGTGCGGTTCGAGCCGAAGGACGTCCTCGTGTGTAATGTCGACCAAGGGCAGGTAATTCTCTCGCGAGGATAAATGCGAATCACAACATAATAGAGGCTGAAAAAAGATGGCTGTTTAAAAGCGATCGATATTCACACACTGGCATGTTAGGCGGTCCGGGCCAAACATTGTACTGGGACTCGCCGAGCTTGTCGACCCATCAATTTGAACACAGAACAGCTTCTTCACAAACACACACAGTACACCGTTCCGCCGAGAACACCGTCACAGAGACCGAAGAATCCAAGAACCATTGTGCAAGCTGCAGGACAGAGACTAGGGAGGGTAGGCCGTCTATTTGTTGTGCCAGAAGAGGTTCCGCAAGCTGCAATCCAGACGAAACAAGATAACGAAAGTCAGCGACAGTCCTTTCCTTGTACAACCCTGCAACCACGTTGACAGTGCGAATCTACTTACCTGTCCCACTTTTCGGCATTGTGGTAGAGATCTGTCGATCGCGAAACAATACAAAGCTGGTCAGCATCTCCCGGCATACACCACCACGTCTGCAGCGCACTACTCACAGTCCATGCTGTTGACCATGCCCGACTGGATGGTCTCGCGCCTGTACTCGTGCAAGTACATCACCATCCCCCAGGCGAGGGTAGCGTATGCTGCGAACCACGAGCTGCTTGGCGGTTTCGGTTTGCCCGCTGGCCAGTCCTTGGGCGTATCGGCCCTCGGCAGGAAGGAAGCGATCACTCTCGACGACGTGTACAGCACAATCTGCGAACATAAACGGACACATCTCGTCAGCATGAAACAGCTCGCAACCGCAAAACACTCCGCACATGCTGCCGGGCGGGAGCGTGCTACTCACCTGTTCGTTGACCGGCGTCCTCTCGCCAAACACGTAGTATCCACCAATCAGACCCGCTACCAAGCTGTGCCACTTCGGGACAGGCCCCTTGCCCCCCATTGCTGCATACGCGCGACGCATGGCAATGGTGAGGAACTTGTACAGCGGCGTAAACGTGCCCAGGTTGAGCGCGTGCTGCTTGGTAGCGCGCAAGATGAACGTGAGCTTCTCGCGTGGTGTTCCGCGTCCGAACAGGAATGTCATGACCAGCGCATGTGGGAATCGAATCTTGGCGCCGTACACGATACCATTGCGGAACCCCTGTTGAATCAAACGGGAACGAGAGAAAGGATGTGTTCAGCATTGCCTGCGTCACTGCGGTGTGTTAGCCGTGTGACGCAAACTTACCTTGATGATGGTGAAGATGTCATGGTAGGCGGGATTGAGCGCAATCTGCGTCAGACGCTTTTCGAGGTCGGACATGATCGATCGGCTCTCTATGACGGTGCGGGTGCTGGGACTTGATGCTGCGGCGCTGCGTTTCAGGCGGTGAATGCGTTAAGCTTCGTTGGCGCGTGCTTGCGAAGGGTACCCTTGCTTGACTTGGAGCACGGTTGTAGACTCGATGAGGCGAGAAGGACGCGACGACCAGAAACGTAGCGAGTCTATAGGTGTTGTCAACGACGTCGAAAGTGTTGCGCGCGTAGCCGTTTAGCGAGGAGACGGTAGATCGAGGAGAACGGGAAGCTGTCAAAGCAAGCAAAAGCCACGACATCCACTGTCAGCGTTTCGTCTCCCAAGCACGAGTCTGTATCAGTGAACGTCCAAGTGTCGCTCTCTTTCTCGACTCACCTTGAACCTGAACGAGAACCGCCACGAAGCCGATGCGATGCGATGAGACAGTACTGAACAAACCGTGTCCTGCTCGAAGGTGATGTCCAAAGAACCGGGTGTATCCAGCGAGAACCCACCGCACCCCGGCTAATCAATTGAGCGGAGAGTCGCCATTTTTTCGAACCGGGGGAACTGCACCTCGCCTCTGCCAAAAATCGACATCAAAATCAATGCGGAGTTGGCTGATGCAGCTGTGCGCGTGTGTTGCTTACTTTTTCAACGTGAAAGAGCCCAATGCCCGCGAGCAAAGCACGCCAGCAAGCGCAAGCAACCGGCTCTTTCCGCACGACAAATTCGCTCATTGAGGAACAAGCGGCAGCACTCTCCTCTCGACCTCATCCCTTGTTCCCGCATCCAAGCACGGCAGCACGGCAGCACGGCACATCAATTCACAACACAGACACACACACAGACACACACCACTGATGTTGTAGAACACACTGAGTTAGAAAGGGTAGCATCGAAACAAGACAACAGGGACATACGCACCGCGCAAAACCAACAGAGCGGGCTCGTGTGCGCATTGAGAAAAAGAAAACAGCCACATCCACAACCGTCCTAGCTTCTAGAGCAGAAACGCCGTGCAGTCTAGCGAGGGACTGGGCGGTGCGGAAACAGACAGTCGACAAGGCTAGCACAGCAGCTGCCGATGGGGGTCAGTTCCGCATCCAGCCCGTATAACGTGCGGAGAAACAGATCAAGGGCCAAAGAAGAACAACAAGAGCCGCAGCTTGCACACGGGGCAGCTGGGCCGGAAGAAACAAGACTAGGTCGAAGCGAAAAGAGGTATGACGAGAGCAAAGGGACGAAAGAGGGGCAGCAGAGATAGAAAGACTAAGCTAAATCAAAAGGAAGAAACGAAAGGACCGTTACGATTCGAAAAAGAGGAGGTGGGAACGAGACAGAAGCGACGAGGGACGAGGATCCTTTAGCGCGACTGGTTGCCGTGGTCAATCATCTCGTTGTAGCCCACCACCTCTTCCTCGTTGAGCGACGAACCGGCGACGCTCATGTGTCCTCGGTGGTTGGCGGCATCGGGCGTGTACAGTGACCTCGAGCTCTGCGCCGAAGCCTCGTTCATGGGCGTCGCCGACGCAGCTCCACCAGCGCGAAGCGAAGCATAGTGCTTCATGGCCTCGTCCGGCGACGCAAAGTTGGAAGGCGGTGCCATGCCCGTCTGTGCCGAAACCGTTTGCTGGTAGTGTTGGTGGTTGATGTAGCCGTCCTGGCTGCTGCCGCTTGAAACGCGACGCTGCTGCTGCTGGCCGGCACCGTCAAGCATGTCGTGACCATCGCTGCCCTCGCGTCCCGACTGAAGCATGCTGAGCGCAGGGTAGGCAAGCATCGAGTTGCGCAGGTTGGTGTCGAGGCTCTGTCGCATGCGGTCAACATCGTGGGTGCCAAGAGGGCGAGGGCCCTCGTTCTGGGTAGGGCTCATGAGCACCTCGTCATCATCATCCTCAGCGTGTCGCATCTCATCGGCGCCAGCATAGACGAGGCCGTCCGAGAAGCGCGACGAGCGACGCGCATCCTGGCTGGCACGGTAGCGAGAATCCACCTGGGGCACAGCGGGCGCATCCGGGTCATAGTACGACTCGACGAGTTGAGAACGGCGCGCGTTACCCTGCAGACCAACGCGCGGGAGATGAGACGAGGATCGACCGTGTGCATCGCTCGAGTTGGCGTAGCTGATGCGCGAGATGCGGTCACCGCGCGTGTTGTCGGCAAACGAGATACGAGAGGTGCGGTTGCCCTCTTCGTACATGGACATTCCTCGAGGCATGGCCTCGCGCATCTCGTCTTCAGTGGCGAAAGCCGGGGTGATATCCTCCATCTGGCGGGGCACGCGAGCACCAGCGCCACGGCCAGCATAGTTTCCGTTGATGTCCATGTCGCGCGAAGGACGCGAGAGGAACGAGGCGGGTCGGGTTCCAGGGACGGGGCCGGCAGAACCGTCACCACCAGTAGTCCAGTCTACCGAGATCCTGCTCATGCGCTTGTCCATGTGATCGGCCCAGTCGACGGTCTTGTTGAAGCGCTTGATGTGGAGACGACGGATAACAAGACCGAGGACGACAGCAAGGACAACGAGCGGGCAGACGATGGCGGCGGTCTTACCAGCAGGGGTGAGGTGACCGTTCTCGAGGAATGCGGTCTTGACCGAGTTGGAGAGCTTACCAAAGAAGGACTCAGCTTTGCCAGCGCCCTGGTTGGGAACGTCGTAGTTGGCGTTGAAGGTGGGGCCCATGGGGTTAGACGAGTCCCAAGGCTCGTTGCCGGAAGGGACAATGTTGAACGAGACGGGGACGGACGAGTTGTGACCGAGATCGCGACCCCACCATCGAGGGTCGAGCTTGGTCTCGTAGAGCTGCTGAGACTTGGGGATACCCTGGAAGACGTGGATGGGGAGGTACTGGTTAGGCATGGAGGGAGAGTAGACGTAAATGTCGATCTTGGAGACGGTGTTGTCGAGGCAGGACTGGTCCCAACGGATGTCGGTGACGTTGGTGACCTGGACCTGCTGACCGCCGGCGGGGCTGACGTAGAGACCACCGGCGAGACATTGTGCCGAGTTGTCGATGGTGGAGGCGGACTGGCGCTTGACGATGCGCTTGGTCGAGGCAGGCTGCACGTTGCGCTGCTTGAGCTGGTGCTGGTGATGGTGCATGTGGGAACGAGTGTCGAGCGTCATGATGGGCGACGGAGCGGTGGCGAAGAGATAATCAGTGGTGCGGCGATGCAGGGGTTGGCGTCGAGCAGATGCGCGTTGGCAGATGTAGCAAAAGAACGTGGAGAGCCGACCTGGGCTCTTGTTGTTGTTGTTGTTGGTGTTAACTGTCGATGTCGTCGCGACTTGTTGAACAGGGTGGGGAAGAGGGGAGATGTTGATCCAGAGACGGATCCGAAGGGGGGGAAGGGGAGTGAGCGGGTTGATGAAGTGAATAGTGGGAAGGGAAGGTGGGGCAGATGAGATGATGGCAGTATCGTGATCTGCTGACTGTGAAGAGGCTCGAGAGGATCGTCGCGGTGCAGACGCTCTGTTTTCCAGACGAACGACGAGGACGAGGAGGACAAAGGCGCAGCCCTACACGGCACAGCAAACGCAGAGAAAAAAGAAAAAGGAACAAGAGAAAGGGGAAATAGAAACAGGATCGACGCTTCGACGACACGCAGGCACTTGGGCACACAGATTCGTAGAGTTGAGAATGAGAGTGACAGTGACAGTGCCAGCGCCAGCGCCAATGTCGGCAGCAAAAGGAACACACACGCAGGGGTGAGTTCGCAACAAAGGGCTCGTTCGCTGACACCAACTCAGAGACACAACAAGCCAGAGCGGCAGGGCACTGGAGCCGTTTGAGTGGGATCGAGGGGGCCGAAGGTGTTCGGGCACATTGGCCGAGGATCGGCAGCAAAACTTCGAATTTTCCTGAGACGAGCACCCTGCCTGTCAAATACAGATATGATCGACAAAATACAGCTCGTTCACAAAGTCGTCCCCTGTTCAAGTGCCTCCAACGGCGTGACTTGCAACAACGCGCCGAGCCTTTCTGGGAAGAGCGAATTCAAGCAAGGTTTCGGAACGCGTCTCACGGCCTTGTTTTCATCTGAAATACAAACTGGCTCGAAATGCACATGCACGAGCTTCGAGTCTTGAACGGGGTTCCGTGCACCTGGCTCCTTCGCCCTGCCCCTGCCTTTGGTGGACGCTCAGCACGAGACCATGCCAACCCGACGCTGCCACTGGAATGCCTCGCTGCGTGCCTGACCCGAACGGAGGCTCATCGGCACGGGTTTATTAGCCCCACCGGTCGTTCATGGCCCTATTGAGGACGCTCGGCAGCAGCAGCACGAGTGTTCGTTCATTCTGTGCAGTCAAGGTCTCCTAGCGGGGAGGGCGACGGTTGGTGGCTGGCCGCCATCGACCGCTTTCCCCGTCGCTGCAAGAGGCTGCAAACCAAGTGCATCGGCTAAGCTGCGCTCCGCAGATGGAAGTTGCTTCTGCGATTAGAGGATTGAAATGTTAGATCGTTTGTTCTTGACCATACGTACGACAAAATCAGAGTGTGGAGAAAGGTTCGGAAAACGGCGACCCTTTTCTTCTGGTTAGAAAAAGTCGTTTTTTGTCGAGGAAATTTCGCTTTCTGCACGGCGCAGGAAAGAGTCAAAGTGGGAATTCCTCCTGAAACGCTTCCTTTGCTGTCACCATCCCCATCCAACCTGGCATCCAGCAGCAGCACTTGTTCAAGATGGCGAGGAAGCAAAACAAGGCAGGCGCTGCATCCTCATCGGCACCAGCAGTGGAAGCAACCCTTGCTGCAAGCGCACCAGCCACCTTCGACTCGGAGCTCGATGCCTTTTTCAAAGCTGCCCCACCAGCTCCCGTTACCACCTCTGCACCTGCGCCAGCCGCGCCATCTGTCGCCAGCACCTCGACAGCAGTTCCCTCGAGCTCAAAGAAGCGTAAATCCATCGAGCAAGAAGTGGAACCAGAGGATAGCGACGATGATGCTGCCGAGCAGGACGATTCTGACGACGATGACGATGTAGAAATGGAGGAGGGCGATGGTGATCTTTCGAGTATTGACGAATCTTTCGACGACGAAGGCTCGCTTCTGTACAGCCAGAGCGAGAGCGAGAGCGAGAGCGAAGATGAAGCCTCCGACAAGGAAGACGAGAATGACGGCGAGCCGGAAGAAGACAACAACGAACCCTACGTTCCCCCTCAGCACGAGTCCGTCACCACAGCAAAGACTGCTGAGCCAGCCAAGACTGCTGAGCCAGCCAAGACTGCTGAGCCAGCCAAGAACCGCAAAAAGACCTTCAAAGAACAGCCCGAGCCCTCCGAAGTCCGCGATCAGCGCACCCTCTTCATCGGCAACATCCCCATTGAGGCTGCTCAGTCGCGCTCGGTGCAGCGCAAGCTCATCTCGTTCATCGAGTCCTTTTCACCCTATCCCATCCTGACTAAGGCTCACGCTCTTCGCTTCCGTTCCGTTGCTTTCTCGACGCCTACTGTCCACCTCGATGCCGACGAGGACGAAGACGACGAGGACGATGCCACCAACAAGAAGAAGAAAAAGGGCAAGTCCAAGGAGCGAAGCCAGAACTATCGCGAAGCTGTCGCTGCTGTCGAAGGTGGCGAGAATGCCCAGGCTCCCCTCACAGCGCAACAGAAGCGCAAGATTGCATTCATCAACAAGGATTTCCACGAAAAGGCCAAGTGTGTCTCTGCCTATGTCACCATCGCTCATCCAAAAGCTGTCCTCAAACACCTTTACGAGATCGCACCTCCCAAGTCCAAGGCGAAAGGCAAGGCCGATACCAACAGTGCCCCCATCGAAATCGACTCCAGACTCACAGGCTCCGTCCTTGCTGCCTTGATCGCCTCGTTTGCTGACGGGCAAGAGTTCCAAGGCCGTCATCTGCGCGTTGATCTGGTCAAGTCGATATCCCCCAGCGAGGTGCTCGCCTCGGGTCTCGAAAAAGTCAAGACGTTCGACGGCATCCTCGCTGGATCTAGCAGCTCCACCGTCGATCCCAAGAGCACCCTCTTTGTTGGCGGTCTTGACTTTGAGATGGATGAGGAAGAGGTGCGCGTTTTTTTCGAAGCGCTGCTCGTCGAGGAGCTCGGACCGGCCGGTGATGCCATCACCATCCCCGTGACTGGTCTCGACGGCGAGCGGGTGCCCAAAGCCCTGCTTGACTCGTTGTCCCAAGAATTCCCCTTCGTCGAGCCCGAAAAGCGCAACAAGGTGACCGAGTCCGTGGTGCGCAACGCCGAGTACGTGCGTTCTGTGCGCCTCATCCGCGACGCGGCCACGCAGATGGGCAAAGGCTTTGGCTATGTGCGTTTCGTCTCTCAGCAGTGCGTTGACGAGGTCATGGCCATCTACACTGCCGAGCAAGCGTTTTTGGAATCGATCAAGGGGGTTAAGGGCAGTCTCGGAGCCTCGGCTGCCATTGCTCAGGGTGGCAAAGAGTTCAAGCGTCGATTGAAGCTCAAAGGTCGACCCATCCGTGTCGCCTACTGCAAGTCGCAGACCAAGACTTCGGCTCCCCTTGCTCGATCCAAGAAGAACAACGGCGGCAGCAATGCTCAGGGAGACGCACAGCAAGAGCCGACGACGCCACAAGGCAAGTCTCCGCGCTACGAGCGATCGAGCGGCGCACCGACGCCCAACGGTACCTCCCCGCACGTGCTGGGCAAGCGTCCACGCGCTGCGAACGGTCCCACCAAGATTGTGCCTGGCAGCCCTACCGCCGCGCGCTCTGCCAACCCGGCCGATATCGCCAAGAAGGCCGAGCTGTACGCGACGCTTAGCAAGGACCAGCGCAAGCAGATGAAGAAGGACGACGCGGACCGAGTCAACCGCAGGATGGCCAAGAAAAACAAGAAGCTCGGCGCCGGTGCGGCTGCATCGGGTCCACAAAAGGGCAAAGTGGACAAGAGCCTGCTGGCCGAGGGCGAGAAGGCAAAGAGCAAGGAGAGGGTCAAGCTGAGGCAGCCTGCTGCTGGAGCCGGTGGCGCCGGCAAGGGGGCCAAGCGCTTCAAGAGTGGTGCCGGTGGTCAGAATGGTGCTCCTAGGAGAGGTCCTCCCAAGGGCGGCGCCAAGTAGTGCTCCCCCCACACGATCTGTCAATGTCATCACGATCTTTCATTTCATTTTTGCATTCCGTTTCGTTTGACCCACACCCTGCATCGTGTGCTGTTCGCGACTCAAGAAGCTCCCCACTCGACCGGTCCTCTTCAACGCTCTCCATTCGCTGTCTTGTGCTGGAGAATTAGTTATTGCATTGCGATTGCCACTGACTCTAGAATGTGAAAACGTGAGGAGAGACATCTACGACTTGTCGCGCCTCGCCTGTTCCTCGGCCTGCCTCTGCAGCGCCTGGCTGATCTTGCTCTTTGCTCGGATCTTCTTGCCATAGAAGAACAGAATGAAGGGTACAACGCCGAGCACGGCGCCGAGCAGCGCCGACAGCGTGCTCGCCCACTGGTAGCCCAGCCTGTGGTACATTTTCTCGGCAAAGAGCGGGAAGATGAAGCCGAAGATGTTCCTCGCGAAGCTCTGTGCGGCCAGCGCGGAGCTCGCATAGGTCAGATACGAGTCGGCCAGATAGTTGAACACACTGAGGTAGATGTAGTAGAGTGAAACCATCAGCACGACGACACCGACGATGGGGCCGGCCATCGACGTGTGCGGGAAGCTGGTCCAGGCATAGATAAAGCAGCCGATGGGGAACAGGACGGCGCTGATGCAGGCGAAATAGAGTCTCGCCTCCGGGCCGCGTGTGGGGTAATACTTGCGGTAGAGTCGTTCCTGAAGTGGGTTGAGAAGATTACCCAAAATACCCGCGCATGCGATGGACAAGAACACCAATCCATTCTGTCCTGGCGTGTACCTATGCTGCGCGGTGATGAGCCCAATCGAACTGAGCAGCATGTACATGAACCCCCACGCGAAGGCAATCCAGAGCGAGAAGAACGTCACGATCGGCTCTTTGATCAAGAACAGCAGCGGACGGGTAAGCGAGTTCTTGATCAGCACGCTCACCGATGCGCGCTCGAGCTCCGCCCGTGCCTTGTACCGCGGGTCGCCCGTCGTCTTGCGCATCTTGGCCGCCCTGCGCGTCAGGATAATGCTCCCCCTTGTCTCGCGCAAAAATAACAGCAGCAGGAGCAGGATAAACCCTGTGTAGATCGCCTGAATGTACTGAATCCAGCGCCACCCGAGGCTCTGCCGCTGCTCGACCCACCCGGCCCATACCGGCCCGATACCAGTACCAAAGATCGCGCCCGTTGCAAACAGTGCCATCGGCTGGCCCCTCTCGCTACTCGACCAAATATCCGAGATAGTTCCACCCACCATCGTGCTCCCCGTGCTCCCAAACGCACCCTGCAAGAACCGCAATACGATCACCGTCGCCGTATTGTTCGCCCGCCCCAACCCCACAAACAGCACGGTATAGCACAGGTGACACACCAGATACATCGGGTTGCGCCCAAACACCTCGCTCAGCGGCGCAAGGACCAAGGGAGGCAGCGCAAACCCGAGCGGGTAGATGGCGATGCCGAGCAGACTGAGTTCGTGGTTGGTGATGTGCAGGTCGCGCTCCATAGACGCAATGCCGGGCACGTAGGCCGAGGCGGTGGCGGCGACTTCGGCGGTGAAGAGGACGCCGAGGATGGTGATGCACCATTTGCGTGTGCGGCTGAAGTTGAACGGGTTTTCGGGGTCATCGGGCGGGAAGTCGACCCAGATCACCTCGTCGCTCGCTTGCTCTGCCAGCGTTGACGGATCAGCCTGTGGAACCTTTTCCAGGTCTCTCTCGGCATTGTCACCGGTAGCGCGCTGGGTGTGTTCAGATGTAGCAGGATGCATCTGCGTTGGTGCTGTAGGCGTGACAACGCCGCCTTGGGAGTGAGCGTTTTGTTGCTTTTGAAGTGCAATTTCGTCGACAATGGTGCTGCGGGAAACATGCAAGTCGTGGTGATGCGACGAGAGCGAGTCGGTGCGGCTGCGTGAAGAAGACGCCTCGCCGGTCATGGTGGTATTGGGCGTACTGGCTCCCTCTGCGCCAGTATCAAGTAGATGGTGGGGTAAAGTCGATTGCTGAGGCGGATGAGAAGACGTCGGAGGCAGTTGAGATGCCATTGTTCTGTCTCTCTGTCCAGCGCGAGTCGAGTGTCGATGTCGACCAGAAAAGAAGATTAGCAGCTCGGTTGCATGCGGTGTTGGATGGTGCGAGAAGCAAGCCGGCGGTTCCCAATATTGACACTTGCTTTTATAGCCTGTCTATCAGGCTGAGTCGTCAGGAGATGATAGTGGTAGTGAGAGAGAGGGAGAGGGGGGAAGGCGAACGACGTGCCTTAGCGTTTCAGGCTGAACTGAGCTGTCTGCCAACTCGGCCAAAAACCCGGGCAGAAGAACAAGCGCGCGGCAGGCACTGCACCACTGAATTTCTTCCTCTGGCGGCGTAATTACTGCAGAGTTTCCGGAACATGTCAAAAAGATGGAAAAAGAAACGTAAAGCAAAAGGCTAAACCAAAAACGACCGAAAAAGGATGAGCCGGAGACGGATCGTGACGGATTTGCAACGCTGCTTACAGCTTACCGGCGGTCGAATATCGGTCGGTCTGTTGTCTCTCGCAATCGTCTCGGAACAAGAACACTTACAAGTACCTGTCCAGTCGTCCACCTTCTCATCATTCGGATCAACAAGCCGAATCACACGTGCTGTGATCCCCTGCCGATCGGACATTGACTCGGCATCGATAAGCGCTACCTTGAGAGCTGACGCCAGTAACGACTCGTAATGCGAGCCGCTCCGCTCTTATTGACTCGACGTGCATCTGACTCATAGACCGTGCTGAGACACGGCTCGCATTGTGGCGTGGAGCATTCCCCGCCCGGCAACGCACGAAAAAGGCGTGATCTCAAGCTACATAGCCGGAACAGCTGACCTTCGGCAAAAAAGAGACGGTCACACTCGACAACAGGCGTCATAGGGATCGACATCCGGCCTCAGTGCAGACCGAGAACGCCGGACGGGTCAATCCCAGACGCGGCAATGCTTCTTGTAGCAGCAGAAAAACATACACGGTATACAATGACAATACATGGAGGGCTGCCAAAGAAGGGGGTTTAGCTCAGTTGGTAGAGCGTTCGCTTAGCATTTTCAGAGTGTCTAATTTGCGAAAGGTCGCGTGTTCGACTCATGCAGTCTCCAGATTCTCTCCATTTTTTGCCCCGTCATTCTGTCCACATCTCGACTGGGAGCAAACCTCTGAGTACAACAACACCACACACACGAAAGTCTCGATCTGAAGTATAATGCTACATTGCTTATGTTTTGGGTGATTCTCAATCTCGACGCTGCAAAGGATGCAGCTTGTTCGCACGCTCTTCGAACGCGCCGATCATCTGAGCGCTCATTTGCTCAAATACGTTCCCCGCCACAGCGCCATACACGGGGTTCCTAAACGCATAGACCAGGCTGAACTCGACCCTTGTCTGACCCCCCTCGATCGGATGGAAAGTCCACTTTGTCGAGAGGAACGAGAACACGGGGTTGGGCTGCACGGCTTCAGCCACCACGCTGCTGCTGCAGTCACCACTGCTCGAAGGCGAGTACATAGTCACCTTGGATGTGTACGTCTCGGAGAACCTACCGAATCCGACCGTCAGATCGGCGAGTACTGCAGGCGGCAGCTGATCAGACTGAGAGCGCGGCACAGGCCCGAGCACGCGCGAGTCCTGACAGTACGGCACAAACTGCTTGTACGCATTCACGTCGGCGACCACAGCGAACAGCGTATGTGCCGGGTGCGCCAGCACTTTTGACGTCTCGTACACCGTCCTACCCTGTGCATCGCGGTACGACCGACTGCCTTTGTCGCTAGCGCCAGGTGCGGCGGACGACAGCGCGCTCGATGCGAGCTTGCCCAAGTCCGGAAGACTGAAAAACGTTCGTCGCTCCATTCGAGTCGGCGGCGTCGTCGGCAGCCGAGGTCCGGTAGAGTGAGCCCGGTGCTGACCAGCAGGCGTAGCCGCAGCAGTATGGCGCACACCGTGTGGAGCTGTCGGTCTCGACGCAGCCTGCAGAGGCTGTTGCTGCTGAGACGGCCACGATCGTCCCGCACCACCTGAGCCGCTCGTGGCACCCGCTACACTCTGACCATAAACACTCCCATGCAGGGATGCGTCGTCCTTCCACCCCGCCAGCTTGCGGATGCCATACACATCCACCGCTCCAAACACGCTCGGTTCCTCGATAGCGGCACACACCGCTTTGGCAACTGTATCAACGTGCAGCGGTGGTGTCGTGAGCAAGCGGGCCACGGACTGAGAGGGACTGCTGCCGGCACCGAGACGTGCGATGAGCTGCGCGGGCGTTGGAATGGGCAGCGGCAACGGTGGCGAGCGATGAAGCGCTGCTGATGCTTCCAAGATCGCAGCAGGTAGGGTGGAAGCGGGTCGTGTGTGCGGGTGGTACATGAGTCCTGGTCGCAAGAAGACGGGCCGCACCAGACCCTGCGTCGAGCCCGCGTCTGCCTGCGTCTGCTCAGAACCTTGTGCGGAGACCGAATCCACCGCAGCCGCCTCGTCTCGAAGCTCTCCCTCCAAGCCTGCCCCATCTGCATCTAGAACTGTGTGTGTGCCCTCAGTAGAAGAGCTGCGCGGCTGAGGAGCATGATGTTGTGCAGCAAGGCGTGCAATGGCCGATTCTGCTTGACGCTTTGTGCGAATGTACCTTGCATCCACGACCGGTCGGAAGAGGTCTTCCGCTGAGATGTAGATGAAAGGTGCCGGCTCCGATACCGGGGACGAACTAGATGAGGCATCAGCTGATTGCAAAGAGCGGTGACGCAGCGAAGAGAGGAACGTGTGAGCAACGGCAATCGCGCTGTCTCTGTTCATTTGTTCGTAGCTGAACTTTGAGGCGTCACGCGAAGACGACGGAGCTGACTGACCACCTTGATACTTGGCGTCGTGAAGTGGGTTCGAGTCTTCATTCGAGCGACCGAGATTGAATCCCCACCCCTTTGCAACACCTGCAATGGCGTTGCGCAGAGGGGAAGCTTGAGAAGATTTCGACTTGTAATCAGACTCGAGCAGGATGCCGACGGTATGCACGGCAGCAGTTGCACGATCGGCCAGATGCGCGTACGAAGATGGATTCAGTGCATCAGCGGCGTGCCATTCGATGTTGGGGTTCGAAGACCATGCCGGACGATGACCTGCCGGGGTGTGGTACGGTGTTCCGGACGGCGAGATGGAGAGCACCCGCCAACCTTTGGCAAGTGCAGCTTTGGAGATGGCACTCCCAAGGAAGCCGGCACCTCCCACAACGAGAAGCGTATGTTGCTGCATGCTCGTGCTGATGGCGGTGACGAGGAGCGAGGGCAAGGAGAGTTCGAGCGAAGAGTAAAAACAATCACAATGCTTCTGACGAATGTGGAGCTCGCAAAAAGTCGCAGAAAGAAGCAAGGCCGCCTCAGCATTACGTAAGGAAGACAAGGGATGCTTAGTGATGTTAAGTCCCGAGATGCAGTCTTAGCCAGGCACTCGAGCGTCTGACCAGAGGCCGATCTTGACGACGACAGCTGCCAAAGTGCCTTTGCGCCTGTCAAACCAGCAAACTGGACCCTGCAGAAACAACGCCGCCTCCCCCTCCTCCTCTCTCCGCATTCCGCTGTCGTGCCTATACAGCCTCAATCCTGGCCGGCTATGGTGTCATGCTCATGGTCCTGCACAGCTGTCTTGATCGTGCTTCAAGTGAGACGAGTCGCGGTAGTTGTTGTATACCTTCAAGCACGTGCTGGCAAGACCCTTCGACGAGGCACACGAGACATTCTCGGGGAGATGAAGGCGCGCAAGTGTTTCGCGGTGCCCTTCCTCTCTCGCTCGCTTGCGGTTCGCTTCGAGAACGAGGCTGGCTGCGGACCGCCATCGATAGGACTGTGCCTTGACGTGATTTGCCCCAGGGCTATGCGCGGATGACAAGCCATGTGCATGCAGTTCAGAAGGTTCTCCGTCCATCACGCCGCTAACTATCTACCATCCAGCTGCCACCACTATGTGAAGCGTTATCTTGCACGCATGGCATTCAAGGCAATGGATAGAGATGAGGATACAGGTCTCCCCTTGCGGACGAGTGTATGTATACGTCAGAATCTAGGAGCAGCGGAGTTGGGATATTTCCCGACCTTCGCTGCTCCTTGCTTGGTCACCGTGCTCCTATGCAGCAGCCACCGGTTTTTGACAGCCACTTCGACTGTCTGCTCTGGTTCACGAGCGCTTGAATACGAAGTGTCCTGTCTTCTCTATTTACTTGTCCGTTCCGCCTTGCTCAAAACGCCGTCCCCCGCCTTGTTCTTGACTTTGTTGCTGGTCGTTACCACCGTAGCCGAGGTTTCGACGACTCCTGTTTCGACCGGTCTCGCTCCTTTCCCTTTTGAACGCGGTAGCAAGTCGCCTTCTCTTCCTGATCTAAATCACACCAGCGTTTTGCTCACTCTTCGCTTGACTCTGATCCGATCTGTTTACGGCAACTCCTCTTCAAGCGCGCTTGCCACATGTCGCACAAGGAACCACACTCGATGCCCCTCACTTGCTAGCTGCTGCTCGTTCACCCGTCTCTTCCTCGCCATCACCTGCCCAGCCTAGGAAGACGAGCCGGCAATGCCTCTTTCGATCACGGCCCCTTCCAAGCCATCCTCTTCGTCATCGCCTCCGACATTACCATCTGCTGCTGCCTCGCAAACGGCTCCACTGCGCTCCTCGCCCGACCCGCCCTTCTACCAGTCGCACGGCTCAACACCGCGCACATCCGTCTCGCAATCTAGAATAACCAACGGTAAAGCGCGTTCATCCACACCAACCAAGCTCTACGCGGACTCGGAACTGGATACAACCTCCACTGAGGACTTTTACGACGAGGACGAGGACGACTACCTTGGCCTTCAAGACGACGGTGCACGCAGACCGTTCTTACAGCAGCGGAACAGTGCTTCATCTATATCACGCAAGAAGCGATCCACAACACGCCCAGGCACCAAAAGAACCGATTCGATCAAGATGAAGCCGGCGCAAGCGAGCAAATTCGCCGACTCGTTCAGAGACGACGAGGCGGTCGCAAAGTCTGCGGGAGACGCTGACGCAGGCGATGTGCACTCCGCAGACGGTTCGAATGCGCGAAGATCTTCCTCCCATGTCGGCGGGGAAGCAACGCGTTTGCCGGGCGATGTGACGTTTGACGACATCTTTGACCCGACCAAGACGCTGCGCGAGAACAAGTCGATGATGATCTCGGCGGAGCTCGATCGTATGGGGATGGGCAGGTATCAAATCTGCATCTGGTTCCTCTGCGGCTGCGGGTACTTTATCGACCTGCTGTGGGCGCAAGCGTTGGGGCTGATCGTGACGCAGGTCGCCTTCGAATTCGACAACCAGATCCACGGCTCCACGGGCCCGCTCCAGACTGCCTTTTCTGCAGGCCTCACCGTCGGCGCATTCTTCTTCGGCTTCGCCGTCGATGTTGTGGGCAGACGCTGGAGCTTCTACCTCACCACTTTCATCGCCTCCGTCTTCGGCATCGCCATTGGAGGAGCACGCAGCTTCGACACGCTCTGCGTCATCTCTGCCTTCATTGGTTTTGGCATCGGCGGCAACATCCCCATAGACGCAACGATCACGCTCGAGTTCCTCCCCACCAACCGCCGCTTCCTCGTCGCCGCGCTCTCGTTGTTTCAGCCGCTGGGCGTGCTCGTGTGTTCCGGCATCTCGTACGGGCTGATCCCCAAGTACGCGTGCGAGTCGGCGTCTACGTGCACGCGCCAAAACAACATGGGCTGGCGCTACACGTTGTACACGCTCGGCTGCATCACCTGGCTCATCTTTGTCGCGCGCTTCTTTGTGTTTACCTTCCGTGAGTCGCCACAGTATCTGCTCGCGCGCGGGAAGGACGCAAAGGCGCTCAGCATTATCCAGCAGATCCTGAGGACCAACAAGAGCAAGATGGAACCGCTGTTCACGCAGGCTGATTTCCACGAGGCTGCGAGGCGGATTGCCGAGCACGAAGGAAGGGAGAGGAGTGCGGACGAGGACGAGGAGCAGCAGGGTCTGCATGCGGGCGGGAGAAAGACAACGAATTGGCAGACGGCCAAGAAGTCAGCGAGGGAGATGCTGGCGCTGTTCTTGAATGCGAAGACGCTCTTTCAGAACAAGACGATGGCGAGGGTGACCACGATCATCTGGATTACGTTCATTGCCGACTTTTGGGGGTTCACGCTCGCAGGCTTCTATCTTCCGCAGATCCTGCGCGCCAAGGGAGCAAAGCAAGATACATCGATAGAGACGACCTACCGAAACTACATTCTCATCTACTTCCCTGGCATCTTTGCTGTCGCCTTCGGTGCCGCCATGATCGAAGTACCCAAGCTCGGAAGGCAATGGGCGATGGTGGTATCGTCCGCGCTGATGGCTGTGTCCTTTTTCTTATACACTTTGGTTTCCGGCGTTCAAGGAAGCATCGGCATCAATGCGATGGAGTACTTCTTCCAGAGCTTCTTCAACAGTATCCTGTACGCCTTTGTGCCGGAGATCTACCCCTCACAAGTTAGAGGGACAGCGAGCGGCCTCGCATCAACCCTTGGACGCATTGCAAGCATCGTAGCCCCGCTGGCGGCGGATCCGCTCTTCAGGGACCAGACGGAACAGCAAGCGAAGAACGTGCTCTATCTGGCGGGGAGCATCACGTTGATCTGCCCTATTGCTTTGGCATTCTTGCCTTATGACACGAGGGGGATGAGGGTTTATTGATTTACGCGGTGCCGCCAGCTAAGAAAGACACGCTCGCGATCAGCAGCTGTTGCTGTTCGATGGCATACACGACTCAAAAATACAATCGTAGTACGCATGTCCAGCAGAGAGAGATTGCCAGGGAGTGTGTGATCCAGCGAGCTGACGGGAGGGAAGGCGAGGTTGGGTGAACGACTCAGAAATCTGACAGGATGCCGAAGCTCGGGCCTCGTCGGTGACGTTTCTTCTAGGTAAACCCGCGGGTACCACATAAAGACCGACATATGAACAGCCGTTCATTGACATTTGACGTTCCCGACAAGAGGCCCGAGCGTGCATGTAAGGCCGCTAGAACCGAACTGGAGGTTGGGTTCCAACTTCAGAGCTCAAAGCGAGACAGCTAGGCTGTCTGTGCAAAGTTGATGGATTAATCAAGCTTCAACGACGCAGCAAAGTGAGGACGAGGGAGCCGATCCTTGACGCAATTGGACGTAGTGGGTCGGAGCCAGGTTGGATAGAAGCCGAGGATAATCGGCAATGCAACTCGAGACAGCCCCCAGTTTGGGCGTCAAGCATCATTCTTCTTTGCCCGTCTTCTTATGTCGAGCGGGAACAACAAGGACGCTGCCGCGTGCCCTTTCGCTGTACACGCTCTATCAGCTTCTCGCCTGGAATCCTTCTCAGAATGCGCGTGCATGACCAAACACAACCTCGACGGATAAACACCACGCCGGGTTCGTATCATGCTTACCTTTTGGGAAGAGCGGCTGCCGACACTCTTCGGCTGACGAGTGCAAGCGAAGGCGGATAGCTTGTCGCCGATGAGGTGCCTTGCCGAGATCTTTGTACCCATGCACCTCGCTTAGCAGCGCCTTGTCTTTGTGAGAGGCGCAACCCTCTCGGCAACGATAAAGTTTCCGCTGTGTGTCCCTCCTGGATGTTGCCGGAATCCGCTGTGGTTGAGGGCGCCACGGCAAGCTGTTGTGGTGGTCCATGCCAGCGGAAGTCGTCTATGAAAAGGTGGACAGGTTAACGTCGGTGGGTATGAGGTGCCAAACGCGACAGTTGAAAGGAGAATCGCCGATCAAAGATGCCCGATCAGCTGATCGGCATGCCAAGACTTGGAATAACTTGAGCTCTCGCTTGTCTGGCCTTGCACATGACAAGCAGGAGCCAAGAAGCGGGGGTTGAAGTGCTGTGAAGCTTGGCAAAAAGCGCCATGAACGGTAGACACACAAGACAAGAAGGAGCGTAATTTTGCTTCCGAAGAATGCAGCCGTAGGGCGGGCGGGCTTGGCGCATGCTGAAAATGTGTCGACTTGCCACGCTGAGCAACCACAAGCTTCTGATTCGAGTATCGACGCGATCAAGAAGTCGTAGTTAGCCCTCTTGTAGGTGGCCATTTGGTAGCACAACTAGGACAGGCGATAATCGACGTGGACATGGGTGTGGGCGACTGATGCAGGATCAAAGTGGTCTAAGCCTCGGTATTTTGGTACAGTTCTTGTGTTCCTGCAGGAATGATTTCTGTGATGCTGTTTGTGCATTGCGTTGCAACGCATTGAAGGCGGCTACGGACCAACTTGGGATCAACAGAGTGACTTGTGCGGCGAATTTGCCGCTCTACAAACCATAGCTGGCTCTCTTCTCTCTCTCTCTTCTCTATAGAGGGCTGGCATGTATACTAACAACCAAGGTGTTGGTTGCACTGTGCAGCTTGCTCACGTGGCTGTAACATGTCGGTGGACTATTTGTACTTGGCTTTCCGATACAAGGAGTCGCGCCAGGGCCAGGAACAACTCGCAGCAGAGCGGTGCTTGGGTGGATCGGGATCAACATATACTGTAGGACACGCAGCCCTGCCTGCTCTGGCGCTTAATATAATTCCGGACCCGCTATAGCCAGTCAATTCGGAGCGTCAAAACCGCTTCCGCTTTCACGTCCGCTGTTCCTGAATTTTTCAAGCAAGCAATTTTTGCAATGCAAGAGCAGCACAGAGGGCAGGGCAACTGTCGCTGAGTTGACGAGGTACAGGCCCATTTGTTGTTCCTGCAGTTGTCTGAGACGTCAAGGGCGCGCGCGCACATGCAACCCAACCCGAATGCAGACTGTGGCCGAAGAGAGAGTCAGAGAGACAGAGAGACAGAGAGTACAAGCTGACTGGAGGTGCTGCCGTTCGGATCTCTTCAACCGCACAAGCCCTCGCACACAGTTGCGCACACCGGCCAGATATGTGGTAAGGGGCTCAAGGGGCATGTGGAAAAGCGAGCCGAAAATCTTGCTTTGCAACAAGCCTGTGGGTGGGAGAGCTTTAGACCAGGGCTGCAACTGCTCGCTTAGTGTGCCATTTATTTCATGCAACCCTTTTGCCTCTCGGAAGCAAAAAAACCAAATCAACAAGGGCCGTCCTTCGTCATGGCTGCTGTCGACGGGATCGCCGCTTGCCGCGCTCTCTCGCTCATCCGCGCTCCTCTTCCTCTGCGTCGTCCGATGCCACTGCCACTGCCGCTATCACTGGCACTGCTAATCTCACTGCCTGCGTCAAAGCCAATCGTTTGAGTGCAGTAATCATCTGACCAAAGGATTCGGTCGGCACCCCCGGTGGAAATGTAGTGGGCTCGAGTTGAATTTCTGCTCTGCTCCCTTGAATTCCAACGGCATGGATGATTTGGGGCCACAAACGCGGCCAGAGTGACACACAGAGACAGAGAGAACAGCCGAGGCGACAAGTTCAGGGACACATGACGGGAGAGGTGTGTGCGCGCAGGCGTCAGGAAATATCAAATAATTTATGCAACCCTCTCGTCCCGTCCCTGAGCTGAGATGCGCGGCTGCTGTGCCGCCCGTGTGCATCTTGGCAACCACTGGCCCTGCTGCCTCCTTTTCAGCGCGCTTGCCCGGTGTGGCAGCTGGAGGGGAAAACGGTTGAGAAATTGCATTCAGTCTCTCAGACTGCACAGCGGCCTTCTAGAGTGGGGAGCCGTCTCCCGCGTGTCCTTGTCTTGGTTGGCAATTCAGCGTGAGACACAGAATTCATGCCGATCCTGGTTCAGCCAGAAACCCCAATGGCTCTGCCCTTGGCCGCTTGCTCTTTTGCTTTGTTCCGTCATACACGCTTAGACTTGTCAAGGCGACCGACCTTGAACAATGAGGCCAGAAAGCATCCCGAATGTCGAACTGTACGCCATGGGGTTGCTGTGACGGAGAAGGGTGCATGTGTGATCTTAGAGTTGGGCAGCACCAAATAGTTATCAGGACCAAGAAAAAAGGAAGAAATGAATCCCGGCGCCCATGCGGTTGCTCACCAGAGACACAGACAGACAACTCGGACTCCAAATAGGGTTCAACCAACCAACCAACCAACCAACCAACCAACGCTTCGGATCGTGCCCCCGACTTGTGTCGCCCTGTGCCCCCTATTTGGCTTGTCTCCTCGCCTGGCCCAAAATCTTGAAATCATGCTTTGCTGAACCGCTGTTGAGACTGACTGGGCATGTGGCTCTTCCTCGCTCGCCGATTCAAACTTATGCCTCTCTGCTGCGCGACTGCACTCTTCCTGTTCCTGTCTCTGTCTCTGTCTCTGTCTGTCCGTTCTCCTCTCCTCTTCTCTCTCTCGTGTTGTGCCTGCCGCTGTCAGCGTGGCGGCTGACTCTGAATTTTCGTTGATTGTGATGGCTCTTCCGAGACTGAGATCTCGTATGTCTCGAGCAGAGTCCAATGCGTGTTCATTCGGCTTTGCCTTTCGAGACAGACGGGCGAGAGGCATAAGTCAGCGTAGCGTCGCAGCTTAGAGTCAACGCAAAATCGCCGTTCCTGTCGTGCGCATCTCTAGCTCGTTTCGCTTTCCCCCCCTCTCTCCCGCTCCTCTCTGCTCGACCCGCCTTCACACTTCTTCACCATCATTCGCATCCTCCTCCGTTTTGCACCGCGCGCAATCTCATCCAACGCGAGCGAGCAAGCGTGCAAGCCAGCCAGCCAGCCAGCCAGCTAGATAGCGAGGAGCGACAGGCTCAACTCCACTTGCTTGCCACTTCGGGAGCTCCTTCTCTTCCTCATCCTCCTATCACCATCTCATCTCTCTTTCTCTATTCTGCCCTCCGCCATCCTCGCCGTCCTCGCATCGGTCCATTCTCCGTCCGCCTGACTCTTTTTTTCTTTCACTTGGATCAGTCGCGTCTTCCAACTTGCGCTTCCGGAGCGAACCACCTACACCTTTGGTGACCAACACAATCTCAATCCTCGTTGCCCAAACTCCATCCTCCTTTCGAAACGCTCGCAACGCCTCCTTAGCTTCTGTGTGACTGACACACCACCCTCATTACCAAAGTCTGCTCTGTGCCTTGCAACCGTCCCACCCGGTTCATCTCGATCTCTGCGCGCGCCGCCCATCCAATCGTGCACAAGCCTTTTTTCCTGGTGGCTTGGCATTCCCACACAACCTTCAACCTTCCAGCCCCACCTCTTCATCCATCTCGCACGTCGTCGGAACCCCCAACAACCCTTGCTGCAAGACTTTGAACCTTAACCGCCCCGCTGGTCGTCCTTAGTCCCTCATTTTATCCGGCCGACGAATCGCACATCGTCACTTTCTCGAACAACCGCACACGCGTTTGCATCCTTGATTGCAGGCTTCGCCTCGACTGCCATCCTTGTGTCGCTTCTTTCTGCAAATCACACTGGCAGCTCACATAAAACTTGGCAACTGCTCAAAGAATCCGCATCAAGGTTAGGCTTGGGTTTGTCCGCCCCCGCCTGTTCGCCATCTCTTTTTACCCTTATCAGTTCATCCCCGGATTCTCGTCATATCCACGGATCTCAAGTCTCGTCCACTCGCTCTGCTTGTCTTGTCAAGAAGGCGCAACAACTCTCGCAGCGCTCTAGCCAGGGTTGATCTTCGACACGCCAGACGCATACACATACACATCCGGTGGACGGATAGAAGATGGCGAGTGCGCAGACAACAGCTCCCTTTCCCGTTCAATCTCTGCTTGCCCACTCGCCAATTTCCAGCCTCGGAGCTACACGTGATCCTCGCACCATCTCTGCCATCGCGTCACCCTCAGCCTCCTTCACATCGCCCAAGTCCCGGCCGCCAGAGGCGCATCCCTCCAGCATGGCGCCTTCACCCTCTCACTCGTATGCCGAGAATCCTCGAACGTTCAACCCCCACGCATCAGCATACAACAAGCGTAACGGAACCGCCAACACCGCCACAACATCTCGTACAGCTTTGGCCTCGGGTGAAGCCTCCCAGCAACCATTTGCACCCCGCAACTCGCCACAGCGCTTCCCTTCTCACTCCGGCGCACCACCACCGCCGCAACATCGTCCCGTCGAGGCCGTCCAGAGCCGTGTGTACGGTCTCACAGTAGATTTGCGCGAACCCAGCGCGCCCGCTTCCAATTCTCCAGCCATCGATGATGCCACTCGCATGGCGCGCTTGCTCAACGAGCAGAAGCCCAATTTCAGCGTCGAGGTGTTTGCGCCTTCGTTCGATCACCGTGGCTACCCAGTACTTTCCGGTCGAGCAGCAACAATGCGCGGCATCGTGCGCATGCCCGCCGCCACCGGTTGCGACGTCATGATGACCATATCTGCGCATACCACTTCCGGATCGCCCGCAGCCGTATGGCAAGGCATCGCCTTGGCGCCCTACTCCGCAGGCGGTGAAAAGGCCGTCTTCGAGACCAAAGACCGCCTGGTAGCCAACTACGATCTCGTAAAGCCAAGAGCCGCCTATGCGCCCAAGAACGAAGAGTTGATGGAACCGCCGCAGGTCTCCAAAGACGACCTAGTACTGCCCATTCCTTTCCAGGTGCAGTTGCCTATGGGCAAGTCGACACGCTTCATTGATGGCGAGATGCAAGCTGTGCCTGTTTCGCTTCCACCCAGCTTTGAGATCAGCTCGAAACACGCGGCGCAGGAAAAGCGCGAGATTCGTCTGGCCACCAAGGGGAAAGCGCGAGGGCCCATGGCCAAGGAGCTCATTGAAAAGGGTTTCAGCAAAGTCTACCGCATCGGATGCTACTATCAAGTCACCTGGACTCTGATCCGAGCTAACAACGACAAGCCCAAAAAGTCTTCGAGCAAGTCGGCAAAGGAACCTGCCGAAGGAGACTCGCTCACGCTGCCATTCATCTTTCTTGGCGAGCCGACCTCGATGCCACCGCACCCGCCCACACTGCCATCCACCATCAGCCCCGACGTGTTCGTCGACCGCAGCACGACGTTGGGAGATCAGTGGACCGTGCATCGATCCCAGGCGAGGTGGTCTGGTTCGTTGCTCAAGGCGTCCAGAAAGACAGTAGACGTGGAGCTCCACCTGCCCAACCCGCCCGTGCTTCAAGCGCCCTCGGTGCTTCCTGTCATGGTGGTGTTGCGGCCAACGGATCCCGCGCTGCTCTCGCAGGTGCGCACAAGAGCGCCGAGTGAGACGTCGACCGCGCCTGGCTCTCCTGCCGTTACACATGTCGATGACCCTATCGAAACGGTCTGTTCGCCCGTTATGTCGTCATCTGGATCGCCCATCGCCTCGCCCCGGCCTGCAGCGTCGCCGTCGCTTCCATATCACCAACAGCAGCAGCAATTCCACCGCGATGCCGACACGGAATCGATCAAGACAACGCGGAGCATAATGTCGAGGTTCATGAAGCCTTCGGCAAGTCTGGCGCGGCTGCCTGGATCGTCGTCGCGCAAGGGTGGATCGAGCATCTTTGGTGGGCGACGCCCCAACACGGCACCGAGCTCTGGCAGCTCCGACACGGGTCTCACAGACGCTATGACGGACCGCACGTTTGTGTCGGCGGGAGCCTTGCCAGATCTGGTGAGCTTGGTGTGTGTCTCACTGATCCAGACGACGTTCAGCAGCAACGACAACATCAACGACGGACCCGAGCATCGCCGAAAGCTGCTGTCGGTGGCGGATTTGGAAGAGGTGGATGTGCACGCGCTGCTGCTTAGCTCGGACGGTTCGGGTAGCCAGACAGGCTCTCGACCGGGTTCAAGCCGATCGCAGTCAGAAATGACGCAGATCAACGAGGCGGCTGCGGCAGCTAAAGCGGCAGGGGTTCGTGTGCTGGTGGGCACGCTCAAAGTGGCGGGCACCACGCCGCCAAGCTTCCGATGCCATGGACTCGAGGTCAAATACGCGCTCAAGGTGGATCTGCTGCCTGCCAATCGATACGGTGGCAGCGAAGGCGTGGAAAAGGCGATGCGCAGCTTGGGCATCGGTGGACGCAGCCGTGGCTTTTCGGACGGCATGAGCACGACAGCCTCGATCCATACGCAGACGCAATTTACGTCATTGTCAGGCGATGGCAGCAGTCCACCTACGACGCCTCCCAATGTCATGTCCCCGTCGCTGTTCGGCACGCGCTCGCCCGTCATGGAAGGTCAAGGTCCTGCCTCGAGAGCAATGACGCGGAATGCGGGCAGCCGCAATGCTTCGCCTTTGAGCGGCAGTGGCAACGCCAACAACAACGCTCAGAACGTGGGCATGGCCATCTCGACTGCAGACGAAAGTGCGATTGCAGCAGACACGGCCGAAGCGCAAGAGATGCTATCGCCGCAAATCGAGCAAGGATCTCGAGCACCGCTTGCGCCTTATCCGCGTGCATACCCGCAGCAACTTCAGCACCAGCAGCTTTATCAACCGCAGATGTCGTCACCCCCTGGTCGAGCAACACCGTCGGTGTACGGCTCGGGCATGTCGAGTGCAGCGTCGACGCGCTCGGGTTGGGGAAGCGGCCACTCGATCTCGGAGGCGTCGCAGATGCAGAGTAGCATCTACATGTCGGAATGGGGCCGCGATCGCAAGACCGTGTCCAAGATCAACAAGACGATCGGTGAGATGTGGCTCGACATTCGCGTGGTGCGCGGCTATGGCTCCTACTGAGCCTCCACGGTTCTCTGCGAGGGGTTGATATCACCGTTCTGGTCTTGCAGGTCTTGCTGGAGTTGTTTCCGTGTCGCATTTCGTGTCTAATCCATGTACAATTGATACCATTGCTGTGAAGGGTCCCAGAAATGTGTCTGTGTGCTGTCGGCTGTCAGAGTGAGCGCGCCTCGGAGTCACACAGTCGAGAGTTGCGTCACAGGGTTCTTGGAGGACCCTGAATTTAAACATTTTCCCGAGCTGAGACGCTGCTGCTGCTGCTGCAGTCTCGCGTTAATGACATACTTTGTGGGGCTGAACTGCGCAGTTCGACTCAGCCAGGCTGGCTTTAGAATATAAAGAGATTCTCCCACTTCCCCCTTCTCTCCCTTTCCTGCACACTCCATTGCCCTTACTCCGCCGAAGCAGAGCAGAGCCACACCCGATCATCACATACAGCAAGGCCACCAAATATACCTGCACCGGTTCTGCTCCTCCGTCAGCATCGTATTCAACAACGTGGCCGGTCACATCGGCGCAGTGGCACGCGCACATCGGCACGTCTTCAAGGGATTCTCAAGATGACATCCAAAAACCCACTCGAGCTGCCCTTGCCGGTGGTGGTGGATAACTTACTGCCTCTTCTCTCGAGCCGCGACTTGACTGTTCTGCGGTCCGTCTCGAAACAGGCCAAAGCTTTGGCCGAAGACGAGTTGCTCTGGAAACGCAAAGTGCTCGCCGACTTTACTTTTCCTGCACACGCCACTGCCCGGATGGGTGGCTGGTTCAACCTGTACAGAGGGCTCAGCCGTCCCCAAGTCTACGTCTGGGGTAGCGCAGACAACGGCCGACTTGGCATCGACTACGAAGAGCTTCTGGCTCGGTGGGGTTCAGGCCGACACCCCCAGGCAGGCATCGCATACCCCATGAAGCTGCGCACCATCAGTTCCTTGCAACGGCCCAACTCGCAGGCTAGGCGTCTTGGAACAGAACAAGACGAAGAACGACCTCTTGGTGCGGTTGTTGAGATCGTAGCTGGAGGTTGGTCCTTCCATGCGCGCACCTCGACGGGCAGGGTGTGGTACTGGGGCACCATGGATGGCGAAACGTATGGGGGTCCGACAGCGTCGGTGCGCCATCCGGGAAAGGTGCGCCGCACTCCTCACCTCTTGGAAGACCTTCCGCCTATCCAGTCGCTCTCAGGGGGCAGGGGTCATGCTGTGGCACTCACATACAACAATCGTATTCTAGAATGGAGAGCCTGGGGCACGATCTGGGAGCTCGAAGGCTTTCCAGCGAGTGTCATCGGCACTCCAACGCAAGCAAGCACCTCAGATAGTAGCGACCCTGCTGTGCCTAGCACCAGCAACATCAAGCAGCTGGAAGCTGGGTGGACGTTCTCGGCTATTCTGACTCATACGGGTCAAGTATGGATTTGGTATTCGGACTGGAGCGCCGGTTCCTTCAATCGAGCCTACTATCGGGGATATCCACTCGAGGAAGCGATGTACGCCGACCCACCTGGCAATGACCATCTGAAAAGGCTGCCCATCAACGTTACCCCAATACAATTGCCTTCCATCGTTTCCGGCCAGCATCATCAAAGCGATCAAGAACAAAATGACGCCACAAACAAGATCACGCAAATTGCGGCCGGAGAAGACTTCGTCATTGCACTTACGGAGGCTGGAACATTGTACAGGATCGACTTGCACCTGCCCGCACTGCCCACAGCCGAGGACCATCTCGTGATTCGCCGGTTGCAGGAAAGCATGGACGGCGCTGATCAGAGCGGCATTGGAGCCAAAATTCACCAAGCGCTGATGACGCGCTTTGTCCAGACGAGAGCACGGTGGGAGCGGCTCTCTGCGTTCGAGGATCCCCAATCTCTGCCTGGTTTCGATACGGCGTGGCTCGAGAACAAGCGAGGTGTCAGAGGTTCAGTCGGTAAGATCTCGCACATCTCGGCGCACTTTCGACAATTTGTTGCGTTTCACACGGTTGTTGCATGTGAACGACAGGAATCGGAACAGACCGCCGGAGAAGAGACGCAGACTCTGGTTTTACTAGGATCCTCCACGTCGGCTGAGCCACAGCTGATCCCAGAATTGCAAGCTCGAGGAGTGATCAAGGTAACCATGGGCGACTATCATTACGGCGCATTGACGCAGAAGGGCGAGATTTTGACATGGGGAGCGTGGAGCAGTGGTGCGTTAGGCAACTGGCCACCGCCTTGGCTGCGCACTGCTGACACAGCTGGAGCTGGAGTCGGAGGTGACGCCGCGCAGGAGGCGCACCAGGTGGGAGAGCAAGGTCAAGAATACCAAGGCGACCGTGGATGGTTCGGCAATCTCGTCCCGCTTCCGAGCATGTTCCGCGCACCGCAGAGAGGCGCGTTCCAGCCGAGAATCGGGTTTGCGGGACGAGGACGAGTCGGCCGTGCAGGCGCTGCGCCGAGATCGGCAGGTCCGAGTCAGGACAATGTCGCCACGCCTACGCTGATTCACATCCATCCGGAACCAGCCAAAGAGGGCGAAGAGGGGAGCTCCGGCACACCCTTCGCGTTCGACCTGGTCTTTGCTGGTTGGCATTCGTCGGCGCTGGTCATGGATGCTCCAGCCTCCGCGAGCAGCTAGCAACGCGCTTCGTTCAGGGCTGGACAAGGCCCAGAAAGTGTTCAATCACAACCGAATGGGAAGAGGAAGCGTCATGATCAAGAACAACGTGGAACGAGGATGATGTGTGAGAGAGGGGTGCATTGCAAAAAAAGAAGCATGTCGCGAAAAAATCAAAGCAATTGTTCAATGTGATCTTCGAATGGTGCCTTCCGAGTGAAAGTGGGCTGTGCGCAACCCTAAGAATGCTGAGCGACACTTGTCGATGATCTAACGTTATCCATCTGACCAGCACCGCTGCCGACCGCAGCACGAGGTGCGTTCGCAGGCGAAGCAGGGCTCTGCGCTGCAAAGTCGTGCGGGTGCGACTTGTCCTGTGTCTGGTGCTGCTGCTGCTGCTGCTGCTGATGGAACGGCGTCTGAGCGGCGCCATTGCCGCTGGGAGCAGCAGTGGAGCGAATGAGGATCTTGTCGTAGAACGCCGAGCTGGGATGTTCGCTCGTGGGGGTGGTGGAGGCCGTGTTGACGGTGGACGAGGTGTTGCTGTCCGTGGCCGCGCCCGTGGCGGTGGATGCGGCGGAGGAAGAGGGTGCCGAGGTGTTGAAGGGGAACGAGGTAAGAGGATCCGAAGCTGGCTGCAGGTGGTGGTTGTGGTGTTGTTTGGCGAGTCCGTCGGAGTGACTGTCCGGGTTTCTACGGCCCAGATCGCGTCGGTCGGACCCGCTCCGATCGTCGCCGTTGTGGCTGTTGCCTTCGCCGTGATGACCGTGCGTCCGACCGTCACCCCTACCGCCACCCGCATTTCCGGCGCTGCCACCTCGATCGCGCGAGTCCGGCTCGCCCCCGCCACCCTGCGCCTCCCCGCTCGCATTCGCAGCCAGAAGCTCGTCCTCCTCCCACTCGCTCGCACTGTCGTCCCTCCTGGTCTGGCTTAACCGCGTCAGCATCGCCAGCAGACTGGACATGTACCCGAATCCACCGGTGCCCGTCAAGCCGCGCTGTTTGCCCGTGCGGTTCAGCAGCGCCGACACAACATACATGATCTTGTCGATCAAACTCTGCCCGTTGCTGGCAAGCGCGTCAAGCGGCAAGCTGTTGAACACGCGCAGTAGGTTCGCCGCAGCTTCCTGCCACGACTCGCCCGGCACATCCTCCGCCGACGTACCGGAGGTGTGCGCCGAAGGCTGGCGCAGCTTGAGATCGTGGATGCGCACCCCGACCATCTCGCGGTACTCGGTCACCATGAACCGAACCAGCGATTCCGTCGTCACAATGTTGGCGTGCATCGTGCACATGGGGGAGAGAACAGGCGTCGTCGACGACGGAGGCGGCGGCGACGGTCGGAACACATTGATGAAGTCCACCATGTTCACGGCCCCGCTGGCCGAGGGATCGCTGCTGTGGCGCGGTGTGAGCGTAGCAACAGCCGGCGGCGGTGTGAGCACCTGGTGCGGAGGCTGCCCTCCTTCTACATCTCCCCTTCCTCTGGGCGCGTCCGAGCCGCCATCTGCACCGTCAGCACGAGGAGAGCGCGTTGCAGACGCCTCGTTTGAGCTACGCGCTTCCGCGTTAGGCAGTCCCTCCCGGCTAAAGGTTTCCGCCGGCCAAGGCCATGGCGACGTGCCACTAAGATGGTTGCCCAGTGCCGTTTGCGTAGCTGCATCAAAGCCGATCGCTTGCAAAAGTGGCGCGTGTTGCTGTTGTTGAACACCACGCGATGCAACCGTCTCGAGCGCAGGAAGAGCACTTCCAGGCCGACGTATCCGTTCGGGCGGCGAATGCGTGTACGTAGGGTTACGCAGTTCCTCGGGCATATCATCCAGCGCCTGCTGAAGCCTCCTCAGTACGTCAGCCAAGTACCTGATGCGTGATCTCGCCACCTCCAGATCGTCAATTGGAAACCTTCGATCGCGACGATACGATTCTAGCAGCTCCAACATGGCCTGGTGCAATCTCGTCACCGTCAAAAACCCACACAGCACACTCGGCGACCTCTGCACATGTCCCGGATTCGTCAGCGCCTCCTCGTCCACCGCCATCGGCAAGTCCACACACGCATCAATGGCGTGGATCAGCGCCGGCTCGTCCTTCAACATGGCGATCGTCGTCGAGCTGCCGTGCAGCACCCAAAACATGCGTCTGCGCAGCTCGTTCTCCACTGCATTCGCCGTCGGCGCCCTGTAGTTCGCAAAGCTTGCAGCATCCAGACTGTACGGGGCCACCCCGCGACGTGCGTCGTTCTTGCGCTCGTCGTGTAACCCGAGCGTATACGCCACACGCACCGCCTCAGCTAGCACCGCATTCGACGCATTGGTCTTGCCCACCGTGCCGAGGTAGATGTGATCGCAGTACAGAGTGTTTACGTGAAGCAGCTGGGGCGGGTCGTATACGCGTGGCTGCATCCGTCGCGACGTGAGGTGGCAGATGCGATGCAGCCTCCGATACACGGTCCAGGGTGCGGGGATGACGGTGCGCGGACACTGGATGAGTGTGTAAGAAGTGAGGCTGAGCACGAAAGCGAAGAATGCTTGGTCGCGCTCGTCTCTACGATTCAGTAAATCGTGGCTAAACGTAGGACGGTCTACGATAGGCAGCAGCGGCCACAGGTAGTGAAAGTAGAGCGAAACGATGGCCAGGAACGTTTGACGTGGCGCGATGTCGTCCAGCGATCGTGGTCGCAATACGGGTCCGCATTCCATGTTGGAGAGGCTGGGACCGCTTTTCGCCTTTGTGTTGAAGCTGGTCGAAGGAGTTATAATGCACGCCGGAGTGTCGATGTCAGAGGAAGAGCTGAATGGTATTCCGTGCTGCTGCCGTGTTGGAGGTGCGCTATGTTCGTTGACTTGTGGCAGACGCGCTGATGATGATACCGGCGACTGCACACGAGAGAAGAACGGAATCGGCAAGGGACCAGCTGCCACCTCGAAGGAGTGCATGTGATCCACAATCGATGGTGCAGCGTGCGTCGACGGCTGATGTCGCTGATGCGCTGGTGGCTGCGTCTGAGCAAGCGAGGCGAGTGGAGCTGCGCTTCCTGCCTCCGACCGCGCGGAAGCGTGCCACGACGACGAGCCTGCATAGCTACCCGAAGTCGCCGATGAAGCGTTCGAGATGCTCATGGATGGAGAAGGGCCAGACAAGTTGGCCATGTTGTGGGGAGAAAAGTCAAAAGGCGAAGCAGCCGACATCCCAGCGAAATGACTGGGCGTCATGGCGAGCATCGAGTGGTTGAGATAGGCATCAAAGTTGGCGCCGCCGCTCCAGGACGACGAGCGCGTCTGCGTACCGTGAGCACCGCTTCCCGAAGCAAAGTTCTGAGCTGCCAGAGCGCGATACCAGCTGTCGTCTGCTGGCGAGTGTGTGGATGCGCTCTGCTGGGGATGAGGAGATGGGCCGCCAATATGAGTGGAAGGTGTATCGACAAAGGCAGACGCGGGGGTTCGAGAGTGCGGCGATGGTCCAGCGGCTTGTTGATGTAAGTGCGATTGGGCAGCTGCTTTGGCCTGCGCCTCCGCTTCCCTTCTCGCCGTCTTTGCAAACGAGCTCTGGGGGCCGGGTCGTTTGGGGATGTAGTCAAAGGTGCACTTGGCGTCGATGGCGCGGCACTGAACACATCGGTTGTCTGCGGAAGCGTCGAGGCCGTCGACTTGGAGGCGGACACACTTGATCTTGCGCGAGCGGCAAGTATCGCAAGACTGAGGACGCTTGCGCTTGGCGGTTTGCTGTGAGGCAGGGTCAAGTGCGGCATCGTCGACGGAACGTTTGCTCGCGTCGCCGCCGCCGTACATTGCAGGCTGAGATGGGGTCGAGCTGTGTGCAGACATGGTCAAGTGGTCAGACCCAAGGTTGGAAGGGCGTGGTCGAAATCGACAGCGTCTGATGTAAGAATGAGCAAGAGCTTCAAGAGTGCTGCATGGTCTCTGACGCAGAGCCAACTAGGTCGTTGCTGATGTTGCGTATGCCGAGATGAGAGGGGGTCAAGGGTGTATAGACAAGGAGAAAGTTGGTCGAGAGGAGCGACGAGACGGAGTCAGCGAGCGTAGATGCAAGATGGACCTCGGACCCGGAAAGGCGAGGTAGACTGGGGGTCAGCGGGACTGAAACGTGCTGCAGAGAGGACAGGAAGAAGCTGCGGTGAAATCGGGATAGCGTGGTGGCGGAAAAGCAGTCGGAGGGCCAAAGTCCAGCTTGCTTGTCTGACAAGAGAGGTAATCCAGTTGAACCAGCTTGCAGCCGATCAACTGAGGTGGGTTGGGCAGATCCAGGGTCGAAAGCAGAGCAGCTGATAGAGTGATACGCGAAGCAACAACAGCTCTCGATTGGTTGGGATGCTGATATCGCTGTTCAGACAGAGACACTGCGTTGCGTGGATGTCGAAGGCATAGTGTCGCCCGACGGCAGCTTGGACGACAAGATCGAATCCAACACCCTGCAGATTGTGGCTTGGCAGCCTACAGCTTACAGAGCAAGAGTGACGACGAGACTCGCTTCACAGTGCGGCAATGCAGCGGCCCAGCGCCTTGTGCATAGGCGGGAAGGTAGAGGGCAGCGATGCAGCGAAGCAGCGATGGAGCGAAAAGATGTCTGAACTGATGAGATCAGATCAGATTGAGAAAACGGCGAAAGCGATCCGAAAGATCGAGAGGGTATGCTGCACTCGACCAGGTCCAGTCAGAGAGACAGACAGGTTCTGCTTGCTTGGCTCCCGTTCGCCCTTTTGTCGTCTGCGCGCCTTGCCTTCGTTCGGCTTCAGACAGAGACTGCGAGTGCAACTTGCTGCAAGAGTGTGAGTCGGAAGGCGTAATTTCGGTCGACCAACTCGGTCGGAGTCGACGCGACTCCAGAAAAAGTATTTCGCACCCCCAAAAAAGGTTTCGAGGGCACTTTAGCGGAGGTCCGCCTGTCGACTCGGATCCATGAATTATTTTGTTCGCCAAAAAAAAAAAACAAATTCTGACCGGTCACCAAACTTTGTGCACGCCAGCTACGGGTCGAGCCAGTCGAGAAGAGTCGAGTTTGCGGTTTGGGTCCATCGCGGGCTCTGCAAAGAAGCCCGTCTCTGAGCGACGACAGCAACGAAGACAATGGTCTTGCGCATAGCACTCGCCTTGAGCGCCTCGAGCTACGCCGAGTGGGTGCCCCGCCAAGGGTAAGAGGGATAGAGCCAAGAACAAAGGCCCTGAAGCGTTCTTCCACGGCACGCGAGGTGGACAACCCTTGTTTTTTTGCGTTTTTTCTTCTTTTTTTTCCGCCGGTGGTTGAGGTAATAGGCAGTCCGAATTGACCACGGCAGATTGTGCCAGTAATACTTTCGTCAATCGAATGTAAGCGCAGATAGAGCGAACAGTATCCGCACTGCCTCCCCTTCCAACTTGTAGTCCTTCAGCGAGAGCGCCAAGTCCTCTGAACACACTTCATTCCCGGAGACGAATAAACGAAGAGTCGACGAGCCAGCGGTCGGAGCGACAGAATATCGTTTGCCCGCCAGATTTCTTCCAAAAGTGGAGTTAGGTTCGAGCGGGCGGCGCGATTTTTCTTCTTCAAGCGAGATCGATAATGATCTGCAACGGATTGCGCGGTGCCCGAACTCTTCTTTTGTTTTTCGTTGCATGTCGCACTCGGGCCAACTCGAAGAAGGACGACATGCTTCGGCAACGACGGGACTTTGCTGGCGGTGGAGTGAGGATCGAGAGCATGCAACGAGAGCTTTGACGGTTGCAAGTGAGGATCGGCGAGACCACGAACACCAGTTGACCAAGCCTGGCAACACTGAGCAACGACCTTGAGCTGACGAATCGAGTTTCGATCTTAGATCTGATCTGACCAGCGTCGGCTTGCTGTGCATCCAAGTCGGTCATGTTTGCAATCGGGTTGATCGTGCGAGTGCGTCAAGGATGACGTGCAATGCCCTCGCGAATCGGGTGGTTATGCCGCACGAGACGGTCCATCACTCGTCGTGCTGCCTTCAAGCTGCCTCGAGACTGGCCTCGATGAATCCAGTAGCGGCGAGACATGCAACGATCCTCTTGCCTCTGCAGTCCCTGGCGTAGACGGCCTCGTAGGCGAGGGGTCTCGCTGATTCACTCACGAGCTCTTATGATAGCGTAGCGATTGCGTCAAGCTTCTTCGAGTGTGACTGCGCCTTGGTAACGCCATCGATTTCGAAGACGTCGGCTCTGCCGATGCTGAGATGACCGAGTTACTGTGTGGCTACGAAAGGTGACCCGATGGTGCGTCCTCGTCTCTTTTCGCCTTCCCTTTTCGTCACATCGTGTTTCGGATACACCGATGTTCCAGGAGGACGGGCGACAAAGACATTTGCTTGTCTTTCGATGAGCATTGTATTCGAATGGTCTCTTGACCGCGCGGATTCCAAGGGGAGCTGGAGCTGGATGCGCATTTGATGTCCGGGACACAATTCGCTGTGGGACGACAAGTCGACGCCATTGCACAGTCCAGCTAGCTTATCCTTAGTGTTGAGAGAGAGGACCATCGTTCTGCTTAACCATGCCACAACCGACTAGCGAGTCGAATGATTGCGGCCTTCCTTCGGTTAGTGTGGAGTCGGGGATTCGGACTTGCTGCCAACCATGGCGCAAAAGTCCGTGGGGGCAGCTGCCTTAAAGGACCTTCGCTATCAGGAACGATGTGATGTACGCCCCACCGGCGCATCTAGGCTACGATGATGACTGCATGAGCGAGTGCATGCGACAGACTGGCTGCGTCGGATAGTTTACTTCAAGATAGGGTCGCCGTTTAAGACGACATTATCATCAGGTCATGCTGGCTCTTGCAAACGAATGACAGCCATCAGGCAGGACGTTGACGAGTCCATCTGGAACAAGGTGGCGATGGCGAGGGCGATGAAGAAGTCGTCGAGGGAGGTAGAAGAATGGCAGCGTCCAGAGCGAATCCACGGTGATGTCAATGGCCAGACGGTGGTGTAGAAGTAGAGAGCGGTATGCCCTGTCGAATGTAGCAGAGGTGGAAGCGAGTTGCCTTTGTGTTCACGATGGACGGAGTAACAAAGACGAGGTGGTGCAAGCAATGGAGAGCCGATAGATGTCGGAGAACAAGGCTGGTGCAAGTGGCGAAGAAAGCAGCGGAAACAGGCTCTCTGTCACGCCAATGCAGAAAGAGGGAAGTCGAAAGGAACAGCAGGTGTTGAGGAAGGTAAGGAAAGTGTGGACTCAACCAAGAGACTTCGTATGTGTGCATGGAAGCAAAGGGACCGTTGCATCTCGCGGCTGGATGGACCGACGACTAACTCAGCAGAGCCTCTTGTGCCGACCCTCTTGCTTCTTTCGCTGTCGCAGCGGGAACGAGGCCGGCAATCAATCGAAAGCAAAGCAGCGACACTAGCATGGCCTCGTTGCATCGGAAAAGGTGGACAGCAACAAAGCCGGTCCGACGCCGCCGTGGCTCTCCGCGAACACCCGCAGTCGGGCAGATGGTATCCTCCTGCCCTCGCGCTACATTCGCCCAACTGCCTCCCTGCGTCTTTGACCTTCTCACATCCCATGTCCTGCATCACAGTAATCGACAGCGACGTTTTGCAGCATCCTTCCTCTATTGTGAGCAAAAGGTGTGGAGCCCCTCCGTGGGTATCGCCCCCGAGCCCTTTCACAGGTGCCTTTTTTGTTGGCCGGAATTCACCGTGAAATCCACACGGAGAAAGGAGAAAAACGAGGCCCAGCGGATGTTTCCGTGCTTGCGGGGTCGAGGGTTAGAAACCCGGAAGACCGGTCGCTCGTCATCCCTTCTCTTTCTCGGTGCACAGGAGCGCGGATGAACTATTCACGATACCGCATGGCGCTAGGGACGACCCAAGGACGACTCGTCTTTGCTGGCCCGCGTTCGAACCAGCCGACCTTCCGAAAGTAAAGAATTTTGCGTTGTGTGCACGACTACCTAGTAGCGTTGCCGGAGCCTTTTTGGACTTTGTCGACACTGGATACAGTGGCCAATGCAAGAGGGCCCATCCGTGCTGCCAGGTCAGATTCGGTGTGACAGCTAGCTGACGGCTCGACGAGGGCCGAACGCAGCGTCTCAAAAGGATTGCATTCATCGCGAAGACGCTGCAACCGGGGGCCAACAGGATCGTCTGGTCGGCGCTCAAAAACGCCGACGTGCGAAGTTCGAGCGCGGAGAAGTAGCGAGAGACACGAATGAAGATCGTTTTATTTTTTTGACTTCTTCGGCGAGACTCCTCGTGGCACAAACAGGAACATGCTCTACAGGACAGGTCGCCGGTGGCCATAGTGTTCTGGCTCAACCTCTCTTGCTCAGCCCACATCTCGGTGACACTGAGCGTGTGTGACGGTTTGCTTCAAGAGCTATGTTACGTTGTCTCACCGACTCATCACCGTCACTCCTGAAGTAGGGCTGGGCCGAAATACCTCCGTTCCTGCCCTTGACATCTCGCAACTGCCCGAAACGCCGGAACCAAGCTCAGAGAGTTCCACCGATGCGCTTCCATGATCAAGCAGACCCGATACGGCGAGGTTCCTCCTTCGAACGAATCACTGTTCACGCTCAAACAAGGGTCGGACGACCGGCGTCCTTTCCCCACTCATGCTCGAACTGCTTCCTGAATCAATTCCTCCGGTGTCGTATGGCCTCTGCTCTCGCCGAGATTACCGACATGCCTGCAAATCTCACGCTCAAAAGGGGAGAGACAGATTGCCGGACACCGGGAATCTTCTTTCCCTGAAATCGGACCGGCAGCGAGAAACACCAATGTCATTTTGACTGCACGTTGACAAGGCGTGCGCCAAAAGGTTGCAACGCAAATCTCAGCCAAGAACCAGATCGGCAAAGTCGACGATCCTATCAACGTAGGAATCAGGAAGCTGATGAAGGGCGACAAACTCGGTTGCGACCTTCCTTCTGTCATCGCCCCGATTGATGGGTAGGGGTAGCGGCTCGGCATCGTCCGAGACGTCGATTCGAAGTACAAAGTCGTATCGCTGGCCTTGATACACCTCACCATCGCCTTGCGCAGCTTCACCACCTTCTCCGACAGAGCTCGGTGAAGCTTGTTTAGCTTGGACCGCAAGTGTATGACGTTGCTGGACTTCGTGCGCTTTCTGTGCTTCGATGGCTGCCTCCCTGTCGGACAGAAGTGCTCCCGTGAAGTTGCTGTCTGAGGAGGGTGCAGTGGAGCCCGGATGCTGCGAGTAGACACGGACGAGGCCATCACTGCAACCGACGACGACGTCCTCCGATTCAGGGAGAACAGCTATCGACCAGACCGAGATGACGGGCACAGCTACCGTCTGCAAGAGCTCGCCCGATACCCAGTCCCATACGCGGAAGGTGCCGTCTTCGCCGCTGCTGACGAGTCTTGGGCTGCTAGTCTCGTGTTGGATGCAAGCAGCTACGTCGTACACCAGACTGGTGTGACCGCGGAGAACACGCAGTGCCTCGCCGCCATTACCGCGGGTTGGACTGCGACGGGCATCGAGAGACCAAATGCGAACTGTACCGTCGTTGGAAGTAGAAGCAAACAGCAGCTCGTTGGGGTAGTAGGTCGGATTGTCGCTAGTCGACGTGGATGCTTCCAGCCCAGCAACGGCTGATGCGGGTAACGTCGGTAGCAGTTTCAAAGAGCGAACGACGTCTGTGTGCCCGGCATAGACGGCGGTGAGCTGTTCACCATTAAAGAGGCGAATGAAAAGGTCTGCGGAGGAGGTTAGGTATCTGCCCTGTTGAGACAGTTCTGCCGCCCCAGCCGAGGATGGAGGCTCGACGATCTGTACTCCCCATACCGCCTCGTCATGGCCGCGAAGCACATACTTGGAGATCCACTTGGCATCTACAGGGTCCCAGAGCCAAACTCGGGCAGTCTTGTCCCAGCTGGCTGAGATAAAGAGGGGTAGCGAGTCACTCGCTGCCTCTGCTTGTTCCGAGCTGCCTGTATACGATGACAAGACCGAGACGTTGTCCCAGTGGTCCGAGAGCACCTGCAGGGGCTTGTCTGAGCGAAGAGGGTCGAAGCAACGGATCTGCGAATCGAGGCCTCCCATCAAAATCTGCCCTCTTGGCAGCCCAAACAAAGGAGCAGATCGAACAAAGTCGACAGCATTACAGAAGCGTTGGCCGAGAAATGTCGCCCCCTTGTCGAAGCAGGCTGCTGGTAAATCGGATGGAGCAGCGCAAGGTCGGGACCAGTAGGTTGCAGTTTCGTCTCGCGAGCCAGAAAGCAGCGCTTCACGATGCGAGAGTTGGTCGAGCGTGGTTGCTATTGATCGAACCTGCAGCACGGTGTAAAGCTTGAGTTCAGAAAACTGCCACTTTGCCAGAACCAACTACGGCGACACGATACACGAACTCACATCCGACGTATGACCTCGCAGTACGTGTGTCAATACAAAGTCAGCATCTTTCGAGGTCGACCTTCCCTCTGTTCCTTCTGACATGGTGTCGTTGGGAGTGATGGGTGTCGAGGTCGAGAGGATAGAAGTGTTACTTTCCCGTTGCATTTCCTCCACGTTGCCTTGTTTCTGGCTCAGTCGAGTGCCGCACGAGAAGCAGACAGACACACGCGCGTCACTAGCCAAAGAGACCAACACTCGCTCGACTTCACCAAAAACTTACTCAGCAGCGCGACGCGGACTAATTTCACTTCCTTTCGCGTAGAGTGGGCAGCTCAGCGCAGAAATACACGCGTAAGCAAACCGCGTTTGGCGCAGACTAGTCTCAGCTTCTTTTGAGTTGAGGCTTCTCCTCGTGTGTCAAGCAAGCGCAGTGCAGTCCAGCGGGAGAGACAAAGTCACACGAAAGAGAGGAACAACATTCCAAGAAGCGAGAGGGGGAGACAGAACGCGCGCGCCTCTTTGTAAAAAAGTATCAGGCAGTTGCTCAACATCTTGCTTCCTCCTTTCCTTCTCCCACACACACTTACGCCTATCTCCCTCTCGGATCTACGAAAGAGATTTCTCTAGACCCAACGTCAAACTTACCGTATCCCATCGCAACGCATCACAATCATGTTGGAAGCTCGTCTCCGTGAGGCTGTCCTTGTAAGTGTACCACCGTCAGCGAGGTTTAGTCGATTCGCAGCAAGCACGTACTGACTGAGCTCTTCTTCCCCTGCGCCCCACGAAACAGCTCAAGAAGGTGCTCGACGCCGTGCGCGAGCTCATCACCGATGCCAACTTCGAATGCTCCGAGGACGGCATTCGCCTCCAAGCCATGGACAACTCGCACGTCGCCCTCTCGGCGATAGAGCTGCGAACCGACTGCTTTGAAGAGTTCCGCTGCGATCGACCCATGTCGATCGGTGTCTCGCTCTCCTCGCTCGGCAAGATCCTCAAGGGTGCCAACAACGACGACGTGCTCTCGCTCAAGAAGTCTGACGACGGCGACACGCTTCAGATGACATTCGAGTCGCCCAAATCAGACCGTGTCGGCGAATTCGAGATGAAGCTCATGGACATTGACTCTGAACACCTCGGTATCCCAGACACGCAGTACGACGCTGTGGTCAAGATGTCCTCGGGCGAATTCGGACGCATCTGCCGCGACCTGGCCAACATTGGAGAGAGCGTCAAGATCGAGGTCTCCAAAGAGGGCGTCTCCTTCTCGGCAGAGGGCGAGATCGGTGCGGCCAGGATGACGTTGAAGCAGGGCAGTGGCACCGCGGTGCTTGCCGACGACGACGGCGATGATGACGACGAGGATGTCAAGCCTGCCAAGAAGAAGCGCAAGCAGGACGGCGGCAGCAGCTCCAGCGGCGGCCAGGTCCCTGTCAAAATCGAAATGCAGCAGGCGGTCAACTTGACCTTCTCGCTCAAGTACCTCAGCAACTTTGCCAAGGCCGCTCCATTGGCAGACGAGGTGCAGCTCCATATGAGCAACGAGGTTCCTCTCCTCTGCGAGTTTGGCTTTGAGAACGGCTATGTGCGATTCTACCTCGCTCCCAAGCTGTCCGAGGACGACGACTAGACGTGTCTCCAACAAGACTGTTCGGCTTTTGACTCGCTTTCTCACATATGTGTATATCCTCCTGCACTCGTTCTCTTGTGCGCAACGTTTCTGGTTCTTCTGCTGTACATCACACACATGCCTTTCGATTGGTTCACACGCTCTGTTTCGAGTTGTCGGGCTGTGCAGGTGAGCGCGCAGAGATAGTTTGAGATTGCGGAGAGTGTGGTCAGGGGGATCGATCGACGACGGAGATGCTGAACAGCTTGGGCTTCTTTTCCTCCTTGTGTTGTTGTGTTGCTGTGTCGTGGTCGATGAATTTTGCGCCTGTTGTTGAAGCTGGCGCAGCAGTGGTAGGAGAAGATCGGTTGTTTCGGGCGGGGAAGAGTTCCTCCAGCTTATCCGCTGCTAGGAGGCCGAGTGTTGCGAACACTGCTCGCCGTGTCGTCAGAAGGGGAAGGACCGGGTTTTAGCTGTCTCGTTGCGAAGAAGACGATGGTGCGTGGGAAGGGGAGGGGGTTAAACTTACTGGCACCGCAAGTCCAGAACACCAGTTTGGTGTTATACGGCAGTGCTTTGTACGATGCATACACCGAGCCCTTCTTGCCACCTGATCTCCCGCCGCTAGCCGTAGCACCAGCACTAGCTCCAGCCGGAGTATCTGAACGTGCTGCGGGTGCTGGTGCGGTCGGTCGAACGGGACGTGCAGGGCGTGCGGGTGGGGCAGGAGCCGCGGGTGCATCCTTCTTGAACACCGGCTGCGACGCTGATGGCGCCGACGCTGCGTCTCTTGGCCGACTGACGAGCCGTATCGCCGTTGTGTGTAGAGCCCTCGCCTTAGGCATGTGGGTCATCACTGTTCGTGCGTTCATCCTGTTGCAAGAAAGTGTGGAAAGTAGGTGAGGAGGAGACAGTTCAGGTGAGAAGGAATTGGAAGAAAAGATGCAACCGCCCGCCTATGCACGGTTTTCCGGAACCCGAAAAATTATCCCCCCTCCTTGGCTTTGCTAAACAGGACTGTAGAGCATTGCCTAGCCTTCACTCGCTTGTCACGTTCCTTTCATGAAGCAGACACAAATGACGCTATCACAGACGCTCCTTACGAGGAAGTTACACGGTACCTGAGGAAGCTTGGTCGGCATTGCATCTATTCGCCCATCTCTAGCGACACGTAAAATTACAGCGAGAGCACCTTCGTCCACTCCGCCTGTACCCTTTCCGTCATCTCTCCGACCGGATCCATCTCCACACCATCCGCAGGTCTCAGCTCTGCGAACTTTGCATACGCCTGGCCCACTTTCTCCGTGACCCCGTTCACAATCAGCCTGTGCATCTTCGGATCTTCGACCCACAGCATCACCTTTGCCGCCTTTTCAGGCACGATGCTCTCGATGCACGTCTCCAGCGCTTGATACGTGCTGCTGAACTTGGCCGCGCTCGCTTCGGCCGCACTCTGATCGATGTAGACACGCAGTGGGAGGATGATCGAATCGGACCAGTGGGTGGTGACTTGTTCGATCAACGTCTGCAGTCTGGCCGATACGTTAGATGAGCTCGGCTGCATATCGAGTTGCGTCGCTGACACCGAGTCTGCGTCAGAGGCAGAAGCGGATGGGTACAGCAAACGACCTGTGTTGCTCCAGAGCGAGTTGATCGCGGTCACGAGTGACGACAAATTGACCATGGACGCCGACGTTCCTGCGCTTACGTGAGCAGGCTCGTCGCCGTGACCACGATGTGCACCGCTGGTCGCTGAAGCGATACTTGCAGTGGTCTGCTGATCGTGCGCTTGCTTGAGCACTAACTCTGCTGACACCACCACCTCGCGCAAGATCTCGAGTTGTCGCAGCTCGAACAGCCATGCATCCTCGCGCTCCAGGCTATCTCCTTTTTTGCGCTTGACTAACTCCGAGGCGCCCTTACTGACGCTACCAAGACAAGCATCGACAGCTGCGGTCGCGATGCGGCGAAACGCGTTCGCCGGCACAAGTGCCTGCAAATGGTAGAGCAGCTCGAGCGTGTACCCGACGGGTGCATAGTAGGTTGATAGCAGCGTAGGCGGAAGTGTAAATAGCTGCACCTTTTCTTGCTGCGCTTTTGAGGATGATGAGGCGTGCGATGCGGAGAGAGCGGCATCGAGCAAGCCGGCGCCCGACTTGGCGCGACGGTGCTGCGCTTTCCCAGCCGCTGTTGCGGATGCTGCTGCTGGTGGTGTCAATTGCTCAGCATCGGAACCATGCAAGGCGCCTTTGTAAGTGCGGATGCGCTCGGGGAACTCGAGGTCACCATCCGACTCGCTCGCAGTGAAGTTGGCAATGTCGGTCGAGACGATGGACTGGGCTCGCGCAATAAGTCGGGACTGCGCCTCGTGGAGCACCGACAGCAAGCTGCGCGCCCACAGAGGTCGTCGTTCGTTAGTGCCTTGGGCTGCATTAGCGTGCACGGCATTCGCAATGAGGGAAGAGGCTTGCGCCAACACTGAGAGGTCTTCCTCTTTGGCCAACTTTGGCCTTAGCCGCGCAGTGAAAAGGTCGGCAAGGTCGGTGAGGTATGCGCTGAGCGCTGCATCCGAGTCGTTGCCCTGGTTCGAGGCAAGATTGGAAGACACGTCACCACTCGCACTGGCGCCAAAGAACTGCTGATAGAGGTTGTGCTCCTTTTGCAAGACGAAGCGAGCAAGATGAGTCGCTGCTCGGGTCTGTTGAATGAGGGGTTGCTGAAGCTGACTATGTGGTTGCGCGCTTGTAGCTTGCGCCTCGATCTCTGTCATGCGTTGCAAGAGGATGCGCGAGAGGAAGGGACGGCGATACTGGAACCAAGCAGCTTTGCATTCTTGCAGCAGAGAGTTAAACTCTGCGGCGGTAGATGCGGTTGCGGAGGAAGTGGCGGCGGTGTTGGTGGCGCGTTTCTGCAGCTCAAAGATGAGCGGACGAAGCTTGGTGATCTGATGTGTTGCGTCGCCGAACAAAGCGTCGGCCACCTGCTGATTGAGCGCAGATTCGTCGGCGTCGTCTGTTGTACTACCAGCAAGCTCGCGTGCCTTGCCTTTGGAGTCGAGCGCCGGTGCGGACGCTGCCGACCTAGGGTCGGAAGTACTGCGACCAGAATCGAGCTTCTTAATCCGATCCCAAACGTGCTCGGATTCGGCCTTCAAGTCACGAACGACGGCCATCTTTGCGAGAGTGGCGGCTCTGGTGACGCACTGTGAGTACCGCATGCGGTACAGCGCAGCGTCCCGGTACGACTTTGCCGGTTCTTGCTGCAGAAAAAGGAGGGCCATGTCGAGCTGGTCCATAAGCTCGAGGAAGGACTGTGAATAGACGATAGCGGAGTCAGGCGAGCTGAGCATATTGGTGGCATAAGGCAGCAAGGTGAAGAAAGAGAGGCGAGAGGCAACATCTTCTGCTAGAGTATCGAGATGGGTCTGCGAGTCGAGGAGCGATTGGGCCTGTTCACGAATGCCTCTTGACGAATCTTGAACGAAAGCAGTTCCTGCGCGTAGCTCGGAGACGTTGACTTGACAAGCTTCGAGCTGAGCTAGCAGATTGTCTGCAGTGGAGGTGGTGTCCGAGATACGCTGCAATGCTTGGCGATGCGAGGTCTGCGTGGAAGATGTGACTGAGTCTGACAGCTGGGTATACCAGGCGAGGAAGCTTTGAGCCGATACGAGCGGAGCGCCAGCATCTGGTAATGTGATGGGATGGTTACCCTTGGCGATCGAAACCTCGGCGCCGCCTGCATTGGCTGCATCGTCGACGGCGGATTCGGACACGGTTTCGGCCTGGCTGGGATGTTCGACAGGTTGAGACGAGGGGGACGGCTGACGCTGCTGTTGCTGTCTGAAATCAGACGAGTTCCTGTGAAGCCATTCTGCGAGGCGATTGACGGAAGCACGTTGAGAGGAAGTGAGAGGAGCTTTTGTGTTGGCCCAGTGATCGAGCTGCAATGGCCTAGCCGTGGAAGCAGTCATGGATGGTGGTTGTGAGGGAGAGTGAGACTGCTGAGCTGACGCAGAGGCATACATGGTCGAATGCCTGCCTGTCTGCCAATCAGACAATCTTCTGCGCTTCTATTCAGCTTCTCTCAGCTTCTCTAAAACGCAACGCTGAGTCGAGTCGAGCTTGTGCTGAATGTGATGGTAGAACATGAAAGTTGGAATGGTCCAAGAGCTATTCGGAGCAAGTGGACCCTTGACGGATCACCCGGGCGATTCTTCGCGGCTGCTCCAAGCCAAAGCGTGTGACTAAGGCTGACCACCAGCCCAGTGAGGCTCTCAGATCTGCACAGGCCACGCGAATAAGCCGACACAGCCTTGACGCCTCTGAACCTGGTTGAGCCAGTCAAGTGGAGTTGGAAATTGGAATTTGTCCCCTTCGTCGGTCAAGGCTGCACTGTGCGGTTGTGGTGGTGCTGCGATGCGAGACTTCAAATCGGCAAGGGCGTTATTACTCGTCGGCCAGAGTTCCGATTGTTGCTTGTCAGCCATCCACTCGCTCAACCTGCTGCTGCTGCTGCTGCTGCTGCTCCTCCTCCTCCTCCTCCGTCATCCTACCATCCTCCTCAACGAACCCAGCCAACACTGCAGGCTGGAGCATCGTATCCCATATAGCATAGCATCTACGAGCAAAGCGGTGTCTAGAGCTGATCACGTCCCTTCGGTTCCCTTAGGTTCCCTCAAATCTGCGATACTCGTCCCTTGCTCGGACCGACCCGTTGTACCCAAGCAGATAGACGAACGCATCATCCAAAATGGCCGACCAAAGACCCGTTGTCGTTGACAACGGTACCGGTTTCGTCAAAGTCGGCTATGCTGGCTCCAACTTCCCCGAACACGTCTTTCCCTCGGTCGTCGGCCGTCCCATCCTGCGTTCGGAAGAGCGCGATGCCATCTCGAGCAACACGGGTACTCAGATCAAGGACATCATGGTGGGCACAGAAGCAGAGGAACTCCGAAACTACCTCCAAATCAGCCAGCCCATGGAGCACGGTATCGTAAAGGACTTTGGCGACATGCGCCACGTTTGGAACTACACCTTTGACGAGAAACTCCGCATCGATCCTCAGGGCCGCAAGATCCTCCTCACAGAGCCGCCCATGAATCCAAAGAAGAACCGCGAAGAAATGTGCCAGATCATGTTCGAAGAATACGGTTTCGACGGCGTCTACGTGGCCATCCAGGCTGTCCTGACACTCTACGCTCAGGGTCTCCAAACCGGAGTTGTCGTCGACTCGGGTGATGGTGTCACCCACGTCGTGCCCGTCTTTGAGGGCTTTGCGCTGCCCCATCTCACCAAGCGTCTGGACGTAGCCGGTCGGGATGTGACACGCTATCTCATCAAGCTCCTCCTCATGCGCGGCTATGCATTCAACCGTACTGCCGACTTCGACACGGTCCGACAGATCAAGGAGAAGCTCTGCTACGTCAGCTACGATCTCGACCTCGACAAGAAACTTGCTGAAGAAACTACCACGCTCGTCGAGTCGTACACGCTTCCCGACGGCCGTGTCATCAAGGTAGGCTCCGAACGCTTCGAAGCGCCCGAGTGCATGTTCCAGCCGCACCTCGTCGATGTAGAGCAGGCCGGTGTGGCCGAACTTCTCTTCAACACCATCCAGTCCGCCGCTGTCGATACGCGCTCCGAACTGTACAAGCATATTGTGCTGTCCGGTGGTTCGTCCATGTATCCCGGTCTGCCAAGTCGCTTGGAGAAGGAGATGAAGCAGCTTTACCTCACACGCGTCCTCAACGGCGACGGCTCCAGGTTGAAGAACTTCAAGATTCGCATCGAAGACCCACCCAGGAGAAAGCACATGGTATTCCTTGGTGGTGCAGTGCTCGCCGACATCATGAAGAACAGGGAGAGCTTCTGGATTTCGCGTGCAGAGTGGTACGAGCAGGGCAAGGCGTGTCTCGACCGACTTGGACGTCATTCCTAGAAAGATCTCAAGAGCATGAGCTTCCTTTCCGCCTCCACACCTGTCATGGCGCTGATGCAATACAGATACAGTGTGTGAAACCGACAAGAGTTGATCAAGCGTGCAAAATCGAATTGACGATGATGATGATGCTGATCCTGATGGCTCGATTGAGTGTGGAAGATACAGTTATGCGGCCGCTTCTTTCGCCGGAAATGGCTGGTATTTTCAGCCTGATTTTGGCTGCATGCACGCACCGCATTTCTTTTTCTTTTTGGCTGCAGCGAGCACACTCTTGCACGCTCCACAATAATACCGAACTTGCCAACGATCTCTTCGTGTTTGCTGAACACCATCATCTGAATCCATCGACATCCATCACACAGGCCAGACATTCACTCTGAACGCTTCTCGGCGCCAAGGCCACTCAATTCTCAGCTCGCTCGTACTCGAGATCGCGCACCACCACCATGGCACAGGCACAGCCTCTCCAGGGCATCTCGATACCGCGCTACGAATCTCGCTCGAGCACCGCTTCGTCGTACATTGTCTTCGCCGTCGTCATCCAGCTCCCCGTGCGCTCATGGACCGTGTACCGACGCTACTCTGACTTCGTCCGGCTCGACAAGAACCTCGCTGCCAGTCCAAATGCTCCTTCCTCCAGCGGCGATCGAGAACCTGGTGGAGCAGGGAAACCGCCACCTCGGCCACTTCCACCTCGAGAACGCGCGAGGGAGTGGAAGAAGACCTTTTCAGGCTTTCTCTCATTCGCTACCGGTGATCAGAGCTATGACGACTACGATCAGGAGATCTGGTTGAAGGAGCGGATGCAGGCGTTGGAGATGTACCTCAAAGCCATAGTCATGGATCAAGATGCTGGATGGAGGGAGTCAGAGGCGTTCAAGTCGTTCATCGAATGGCCGATGAGTATCAAGATGGTCACCGCAGTCACATCGCCCGCAACGGCCTCCCCTCGAGCTGCGAGAACAACACCCGCCGCACGCACCACAACGAGCATGCCAGGTGGGCTCCCCCCAGGTACCAGAGCGCTTGGCGCAGCAGCAGCTAACACACCCCGACCACCGGCACAAGAAACAGACACCACACGACCGCTCAACAACGGTCAACTCTTCCAATCTCAAACTGATGCCATGGACCAACAGGACGAACAACTGCTCAATTTAGCCGCTATCCTCCGCCGACAGAGGCAGATGGGAGAAGCCATCAACCAGGAGCTCGGGGAGCAAACCGAGTTGCTCGGTCAATTGGATTCAGAAGTCGAGGTTACCCAGGCAAATCTCAGCAAGGCGGATGCGAAGATGGACCGCTTCGATGGAGGCAAAGCGAAAAAAAAGGCGGGCATCGGGAGAAAGTTTTGATAGAGTTCAGATCACAGAGTGTGTATACCCGTGTGTCGTGCCCTTAGGCCTAGGCAGTAGGAGTCTTGTTACGACTTCGGAAATCTTTGTTCATCTCGTCCATCGTGCACCACTGCACTCCTTCGTGCTCGTTGATCCAGTCGATGAAGCGTTCGTGCATAGCGAGCACCTGAGGTCGACCAGAGACGTCCGGATGAACGGTGATCTGTTGCGTTTGCCAAACAGCATCGGGAAATGCACTCAAGATTGGATCAGTATGCGAGCACGGTGGGCTTTAAACGCTAAAATGAGCTAAGGCGCGGGTACCACTTACGGGAAAGACGAAGTCCTCTTCATTGTCGTACAACCACTGGAACATATCTTTCCACATCTGTTCGATATCCCGTGGGTTCACCCATCCGTGCGAGTTGGGGGCTGTCTTGATGAACATCATGGGTGGCAGGTCGTCGACATACCAGTTGGCTGGAATCTCGACGAGCCCTGTCGTCTTTCCTTTGACCAACGGCTTCATCCACGTCTCGGCCTCGGCGTTGTAGTCAATGTTGGTCCAGCTGTCTCCCGTCCTGAGCCAGTAGCACTGGCTGTCTTGATGCATCATCGAGTGGTCGTATTCGATGCCGTACTTGAGCAGCAGGTCAGCACCCTCTTTGGACGTCTCCCACCACGGTGCGACGCTCCCCTTAGGCGGTTTGCCGACGAACTCGGTCAGCTGCTTGAAGGTTTTGTCGAGGATATCCCCCTGCTGCTTCAGCGTCATTTGCGTGGGGTTCTCATGTGTATAGCCGTGAAGAGCCACCTCGTGCCCGGCGTCGACGATAGCTCGACATTCGGTCGGGAATGAATCGAGGGTGTGGCCGGGGATGAACCATGTCGCCTTGATCTTCTTCTTTTCAAACATCTTGAGCATGCGAGGAACACCCACTTCGGCGGCAAAGATGCCTCGCGAGATGTCTGAGACCGAGTCTTCGCCTCCGTATGAGCCGATCCATCCAGCTACCGCATCAATATCGACGCCGTACGAGACCAGAACGCGTTTGGGGGGCATGGTTGTGTCGTCTGAGAGCGAGTTGCTGGCGGTTTTGACCGGAAAGCGGGACTGCGTTGTGGGCTGAATGAAGAGGGTGGTGGGCTTGTTGTGCGAGCATGCGAGCTTGTACGCTGGGCTCGACCTTCTTATACTACTTTGGGCGTCAGAGATAAGAGCCCTGCATCGAGATAGGCACACGGAAGCTGGTAACCGCGACTGCTGCACGCATGGCTATCTCTGCTTCGAGACAGAATTTGCATGACCAGAACACTCCACCTTCCTCATGCAGCTCTCCTTTAAGGTTCAAGCTGGCTCGAGCACACGACACGAGGCAAAGCAGAGCGCGAGAGATCGACTAGGTGCGGGGTAGGACAAGATGAAAGTCTTCGCTCAACTTGGTATGTGCGCAAGCCAAGGACACCGACTAAATCACCGAGCTTCCGCCATGAGGCGGTCTAACACTCTGGTAAAGGATCGAAACGGGTCACGGCCGGCAGCGTTCTGGACCGGATGAGTTGAGCCGCGGCAGTTTCAATGGCGTCAGCTCCGTCTCAGCAGAGCGTGTCTGTGCGGACAGAAAAGACAAGTTTTTGAGCTGCGATGCTCTTTCGCAAGGTTCTTCCTTCCATCATCGTTGACATTGCCGCGCTTCATCTCTTGCTCCTGCTCTCTCTCGTCGCTAGCATATATACACCGAGAACAAAGAGTTCGGGTCGCACATGTTGTTGGCTCCCATTCGCATATTGACAAACCGCGTCTTTCGAGCATTTTCACCTCGTGCCATCATCCCATCATTAGCGACGACCCATCTCAAGGTAAGTGTTCTCGTGTCTCACTACGACAACGACCGACAAGCAGCGCAGACTCCAACTCTTTGAAGCAACGCTCTTCGATATGATGAGGACATTTCTTAAACATTGTGAACAATCCAACACCGAGAAGGTCATCAACCTTACATTGTGCGGAGTTATAGATTAACCAGACTCTGATCGTCACTGGCTTCGAAGTTGGTCGTTTGCGCTGTCTTGGCACCAGGACCATCCAGCTGACGTCAGACTACATTTTGCGGTTTATTCTTTTAGCCACAGCTCTTACTTCCGACTCAATTCTCTTCGTTGGTCGCGCTTCAACAACGCACTCTCTCGCTAACAAGCCACTCAGATCCAGCCGCTTTCGCATCTCAATTGAGCAGTATGGCATCCACATCACGAACACCCGCGCCCGAGCCGACGCTTTTTATCGACGGCAAGTGGACGCACGCCAAGCAAGGACACACGCGACCCATCATCAACCCATACGATGGCTCTACCGTCACAGTGATTGACGAAGCCGGCAGCGACGATGCGCTTGCCGCCGTAGCCTCTGCCGCCAAGTTCTTCCGCTCTTCATCGTGGCCACACCAGACGTGCACCGCACGAACGCCGCTGCTGTCGAAAGTTGCGGATCTGCTGCAGCGAGACAAACAGATCCTCGCCGAGATCGAAACTAAGGACACCGGCAAGACGCTCGAAGAGAGCAAAGTCGACGTAGACGACGTCACCAACGTTTTCCGCTTCTACGCCGAGGAGGCCAAGAAGCTGGATCAGCCCAAAAAAATCGTATCGGACGTCATCCCTGACTCGGTGGAGAGCACCACGTTGCACGTACCCGTGGGCGTGTGCGTGCTGATCGCACCATGGAACTATCCGCTGTTGCAGATCTGCTGGAAGGTGGCTCCTGCTCTAGCCACGGGCAACGCGGTGATCATCAAACCATCCGAAGTGACTCCTCTGTCGACGATATACTTCGTGAAGCTGCTGATCGAGGCCGGTGCACCCACGGGATCGGTGCAGCTACTGACGGCAGGTGGCGCATCTGTAGGGCCAACGCTGACGGAACACGCTGATGTGGATCTGGTGTCGTTCACAGGTGGTCTGGACACGGGACGTCGGATCATTGCCTCGTGTGCAGGCACTGTCAAGCGATGCACGGTCGAACTGGGCGGCAAGAACCCCAACGTGGTGTTCGCCGACTGCGATTTGGAGTGGGCGATAGATACGGTGACGACGGCAGTGTTCTTGCATTCGGGCCAGGTGTGCTCATCCGGAGCCAGGCTGATTGTAGAAGAGTCGATTGCAGACAAGCTGGTAGCCGGCGTGGTGGAGCGGGCCAAACGCATCCACATGGGCAACGGCCTGGACCCTGCCTCGGAAACGGGACCGCTCGTTTCGGCAGCGCATCTTTCCAAAGTGGAAGCTTATGTCAAGCTGGGTGTGCAGGAAGGAGCCAAGCTGGTGGTGGGTGGATCGCGACCCGACGCCAAGCAGCACCCCGAGCTGGCCAAAGGGTTCTTCTTCTGTCCTACGGTCTTCGACCACTGTCACCGCGACATGCGCATCGTGCAGGAAGAGACGTTCGGCCCCATCCTCACGGTGGAGCGATTCAAGGATGGCGACGAGGAGCACGCCGTTTTCCTCGCCAACGACACTAAGTACGGACTGGCGGGCGGCGTGCAGTCGGGCAACGTTGAGCGTGCACGCCGTGTGGCCAAGCGCCTCCGTCACGGAACTGTCTGGGTCAACACCTACGGCTCGTACACGCCTGCTGCTGAGTGGGGTGGGTTTGGCTTGAGCGGCAATGGACGCGAGCTGGGCAGCAAAGGTCTGGATGAGTATATCGAGACAAGGCACGAATGGGTCGAGACTAACCCGGCCAAGCCTGGCTGGTTCAAGGGTCAAGGTAAACCGCTTCAGCCTGCTACTGGTCTCAAGGCCAAATTGTGAGCACAGTGCGTCGTGCTATGCTGTACTGTACTTCTACTGTCTTATGTATACCACTCTTGACCGATTGCAAGCGAATGTTCTTCCATAAATTGACCGAGTGCCGGAGTTGCAAGCAGAGAGAGGATCGTGTCGAGCGACCGTTGTCTCTCTCTCACGCGAGAACCCCTTTTTTCTAGCAAAGAAAGACTCCACTTATTCGTGCTTGTCTTGGCTGTTGGCTGTTGCTGCTGCTGATTTCCAACTCGAATGAAAATAAAGAGACAGAAGAACCCCACACAAATCGCAAGGCACAGCAACATACAGCAGATCGCACAGCCGAAGGAAAGTACAAAAATTACGCATCAAACTGAGCAACGGGCAGCAGCGGCAGCAGCAGCTCAAGACACACACGGGGACGCTGTGCATGAGCGTCACTGCACGCTCCACTGTGTGTGATTCACTTTTCTCACGCTCGCGCTCGCACCGCCCGATAATCACCTCCCGACGCAGCCGTCCAGACAAGCTTGCTTCTCTACGATCACATCTCGCTCGGCACTCGCACCGATTCACCACCACCACCACCACCACCACCACCGCCATCAGCAGCAGCAGCCAGGCTCGCTCAAAGATTCCTGGAAAGACGACCACGACCACAACCACGACCACCTCTCACTCCTGGAACATTCATTCTAGATCGCACCTCTTCCAGTGCTCACCGCCAACATGCCCGCCGTGGTGGGTGCAGCCACTGCTTCATCACCGCACTCCAAATCCTCGTTTCTCTCCGCAAACCACCCGCTCAACCTTCGTAAACAGGCACAACCCAAACTCGACTCGAGCTTCAGCATCAAAACCTACATTGGTGCAGCAAATGCCTTGCTCGATAAGGCAAGAGCTGCAGATGCACAAGATCAGATTGAAGTTGCTTTCGTCAATTACCTTAAAGCTGCCAATGTTGCTGCGTTCATAGCGAAGCACGATGATTGGCCAAGGATCTCGAAAGCACGCGGCTCGGTCTATGCAGCCTACAACGAGCTCATGAAGCAAGCGCCCGCCTTCATCGAGCGAACAAAACGTCTCGAGTCTCAACTCGCCATTCGAGAAGAGCGCAACGCAAAAGCCAATGCGGAAGCAGCTGCAGAGCAGGCTCGCAATGCGCTTCTTCAACGACAAGCGCAACCACCAGGCGATTCCGCACTGCGCAGCGAAGCTCCCGCCAACTCCAACACCGCCACAACTGCCACCGACTCGGACGACGACCATTCCGCTCATGGCACAGATGCTGAGCCCGTCGACCACCATGCCACCGGTAGACGTACGGGCAGCTCCCTCGCGGATCGTCTTCAGGCTCTCCGCAACTCGGCTGCGAGCGATCCCGCAGAACTCCGCACTCGTGCCCGTTCCGACAGTGCCGGTTCCGCACCCGGTCTGCCAAGGTCTGGCGATCTCGCTTCTCATCTCGAATCGCTTGCCGAGGACCATACTGCCTTCTCCACTGACGACCTCAACCAAGCCTTGCCTGACGCATCTTCTTCCAGCCAACCCAGCTTTCCCAACGTTCCAACCGCTTCCGAGTTCAACTCTTCCTACCCCACCATCGACCAATTCGAGAGCAGCAACTCCCAACAGCATGCTTCCAACGGCGCTAGTGATGCTTCCGGCTTCCCCACGTTACCCACCCACCCTGTTGGCAAGATCAAGCGTCCACTCCCTGCACCACCCGCCGCCACTTCTACTGACGTAGCCCGCGAGTTTGCCCTCGCACGCGATGTCCCCGATCCATTCGATTCGTCGGCGAAGCCTGCACCCCAGCGTCAAATAGACGGCTTGCCCAACCAGGAACCTCGCCGTTTCAGCCTACAGCAGCACAACTCGCGCCACTCGAGCAGCTCAGCAGTGCACACCTTGCAGCAACACGCCTCGGCAGCCATACGCAGTTCGGCGTCCTCAGCCGGTGCTACCTTGAATACCGCTGCTCCAACAGAACCACGTTCACTCATGGTCGGCTCCAAGCCCTCTCTGCCCTTCAAGAACCACATCTCGGTTGAAGAGCTCTTTGGTTTCCTCAACCCAGGCTTCGAAGAATTCACTGACGGCCAGGGCAATCGCAAGATTGGCAAAAAGATGGGCCTTGACGTCCTATTGCTCGACGTCCGCAGCCGGGCCGAGTTTGAGGCTGGCCGCATCCTTGGCGGCAAGACCGTCTGCATCGAGCCCATCACTCTTCGCGAAGGCATGAGCTCCGCCGATATTGAGGATAAGCTTGTCCTCTCGCCTCCCGAGGAGCAGTCGGCTTTCGCATCGCGCAACCGTTTTGATCTGGTGGTGCTCTACGATCGCAACCTTCGCTCTCTCCGTAGCAGCCCGTCGGCCGACAAGATCCCGCAAGATCCCGCAGCCCAGGCTCGGATGGACATTCTCATCCGCGCCATCTACGAGAACGAGTTTACAAAGACCTTGTCGCATCAGCCCGTCTTGCTCGTTGGTGGCTTCGAGAGGTGGGCTCAAAAGGCCGGAGACAAGCTGGTGCTGCGCAGCTCCAGCTCGACAAATGGCAACGCACCCGCATCGAGAAGCAGCATCTCGTTCGAGCCGGGCACACGCTTTCCTACTGCCGATGATCCGAGCACACGTGCAGCCACGGCAGAACAAGCACGAGAGCAGGAGCTCAAGCGCGCTAGGCGACAGCAGCAAGTGTTTGCCGACGGTGCGGGCGCGCCATCACCCTATCGGCCACCCTCTGCGCCGACATCGCCATCAGCACCTTCTAGGGCAAGCGGCATGCACCCTGGCGGCATCTACCCTAGTCGAGCCACCACCAACGGCACCAGCTCTCCTTTTGCCGCAGCATCTATGGATGGCAGCGGCTACATGGCCCCGTCGCTCCCGGCACGTGCATATCAAGGTGCACCCTCGTTCCCCCCAGCCGCAGCCCATCGTCCACCGTCTCGCTCCAACTCGTCCACCACCTTTGACTATCCGCAGCTCAAGCCCAACTCGGTATCATCTGGCGCTGTCTCGCCGTACGGCTTGGCGGCAGCCCCTCAGCCACCGCCCATGGCTGCATCCACCGCATCGCCTTCGGCAGCTACGATGAATCCACGCGATCGCTCCCATTCCGCATCTACTCCCGCGCCGCTCGTCCCCGGCACTGGCTCGGCGGGCGGCAACGATCCTTCCAAGAAGCAGGTCATCGCGCCTGGCTATGCGGGGCATTTGAGCACGCATTCGTCGCGCATGTACGCCAGCCCTACCAATGGACGAAGCGCCGACGAAATCAAGATCGGCCTTACGGGGCTCAAGAATCTCGGCAACTCTTGCTACATGAACTCAACCTTGCAGTGTCTCTCTGCTACAATTCCTCTGGCGAGGTTCTTGCTCGACGGATCGTACAAGCAGGCCATCAACCGCACCAATCCGTTAGGCACGCAAGGGCAGCTGGCGACCGCCCTGGCTGGACTGATGCATGTCATGTGGGGGGAGAAGTACGCATTTGTGTCTCCTGTCACGTTCCGCGAAGCCATGGCTAGGTTTGCGCCTAGTTTCAGAGGGTACGACCAGCACGATTCGCAAGAATTCCTAGCAATCTTGCTGGATGGACTGCACGAGGATCTCAACTACGTCGTCACGCGGCCTGCAGCAGTGGAGATGACGCCGGAGAGGGAGAACGAGCTCGAGACGCTTCCGCAGCAGATTGCGAGTGTCAAAGAGTGGTCGATTTACCGCATGCGCAACGACAGCTTGATCGTCGACTGGTTCCAAGGGCAGTTCCGCAACAAGTTGACGTGCTTGACATGTGGCAAAACGAGCACCACGTACGAAGCCTTTACTTATCTCTCGTTGCCGGTGCCGCACGGGCGCGGGGTGGGCAAGGTGACGCTGCAGCAATGTCTGGACGCGTTCGTGCGCGAAGAGGTACTCGACAAGGGGGATATGTGGAATTGCCCTAGGTGCAAGAAACCGCGCAAAGCCACCAAGCGTTTGTCGATTTCGCGTCTGCCTCAGATCCTGCTGATTCATCTGAAGAGGTTTAGCTTCAAGGGACCGTTCACGGACAAGATCGACACGATGGTGACGTTCCCCACGGCTACAGCGCTGGATCTGACGAATTACATGCCTCCGCCTCTGCCACCGGGAACGGTCAAGGCAGCCAGTGTGCCCGTCAGCCAGAGCCAGATCCCGCCGTATCTGTACGATCTGTACGCGGTGACGCATCATTTTGGTAGTCTCAACACAGGCCACTACACGGCAACGGTCAGGAGCAATAGGGAGTGGTGGTACTGCGACGACAGCAGGATTGCCAGAGGCGACGATAGACAGTTGCATACCAATTCGCCGTATGTGCTGTGGTTCAGGAGGAGGCCTAATTAGTAGCGGCACTGCGGCGGTTCGAGGAATATAATAGACTCGTCGAGAGAGAGCAAAGTGGTGTGTGCGCGTGAGAGCGTGATTGCGCGGAGGCTGAGCTGAGGGTGAGGTGTTCGAGATGAAGCTCGGTGGTGTGGCGCGGTGAAGGTTTCGGTGTGAGCTCAGCGAGGAAGGGGAGAGACAAAGCTTGGTTGACGCTGCTCTCGTATAGACACGGGCACTCTTTTTCGTCGAGAAGGAAACGCGCAGGGTGCGCAAGGATGTGTTGACTCGCAATCGTCGAATCAGGAGCCTCGTCAGCGGTGAGCTGGCTTTTTCACTGTAATGACACTCGACGCAACCCTCTGCTGCTACACGGTTGAGAGCACCCTCTTTCGACCACAGGCACATTGATGGACCTTCTGGTACCGTCTGTGTGCATCGCAAGATATGCGCCCGCAGTTGTCACCACATGCATGCGCGCTCTGATATTTGTTAGCTCGCCACCCAAGGCAGAACGTCGCTGCAGAGGGGAAGGTACAAACAGGGCAGGTAATTTAATTTGAGGCTCACTTCTGGACCACCATCCTCGCTCGCGGCAAGAACGAGAGAAAAGAGATACGACAGACTCTCAGAAGGCTGATAGCATGGTGCAAAGCAAGCTGGTGGTCTAGTACCAAGAACCCCACGTGGCCCAAGAAGAGGAAGACGAGGAACAGTCGCACATGTCGAGCTCCCTCTTTCCAAGCCCCAAGTGTGTCACCCTGCGACGATCTCGTCGTGTTCATGGCCTCGCTTTCAAATGTCTCCGTGCCAACGTCTTTCTTCTCGTCCTCAAAGCCTTGTCTGCAAGCAAGTTTGGACACTGCTCACCCCATCCCTCTCCGCTCACACACTGTCACCGATGCATCTCACTTCGTATGCACGCATAAAGTCAAAAGATCATCCTCTTGACTCTTGACTCTCCACTTCCCACTTGTTCGCAATTTGCATTCCAAGGTATGTATCGCATTCAGCTCTCAGCCATCATCTGAGCGTTCAAAAGTCGCCGAGATCGACCTCGACGAGCGTCGAGTAGTTCTTGACGGCGACGAAGCCATTGCCCATGCCCGTGTGTGCGACCTTTTCGTGGGTGACCTGGATGCCGCCCTTGTCGTCGTCGCCTCCGTCCTCCGCGGGTGGCTTGGCTGGCGCGGTTGGCGGCTGGGCGGCGGCGCGCGCGGCTTGCGCCGCCTTTCTCGCCTTGCGCTCGACATCGGACTGTTTCGTCCTGTCGAGCGCACGGTTGCGTTCGTTGACCGCTGCGAGCCGCGCCTCGAGGCTCTGCGGTTTGAGGTCCGCGCCACCGCCGGCACCTGCTGCTGCAGAGAGTGTGGGTGTGGCTGTGCCGTTTGTGCCCCTGGGGCTGTCGAACCCGGCCGTGGCGCCGAGCACCGCACTGCCACCCATGACGCTGATGGCCTCCTGCCGGAGCCTCTTTTTGGTGGCGAGGATCTTTCCGATGTCCTGCTCGGTCAGCGGAGTGGTAAAGAACTTGTCGAGCTCGTCGGCCTTCCTCGCTACCGCGGCCTTCTTGGGCAGCCGCTGCTTGCTGCCCTGCAGCATGGCGATCCACCTCTCTCGCTCCGACTCGCTAAACTCGCCACGCGAAAGCAGGTTGATCTTGGCTTCGTGTTCGGCCCCCGCATGCTCGAAGACGAGGTACACGTTGCACCACTTGCCCGACTTGTCGTCGGAGAGATCGTAGAACTTGCCCGGCCTCTCGACGACGTCGCTCACCTGGTGGATGCGGTAGACCGTCTCGGTGCGCGCTGGGTTGGTCGGGTGCGGGCGCTCGCCCCACGAGAAGCGGAAGAAGCTGCCTGTGAGGTACTCGCGCCAGCGCGGGGCGTAGAGACGCGACTCGATCTGGTCACGCGTGATACGTGCGGCGTTGAGATCGGCCAGCGACGGCGGTTCGGACGAGTCGCTGCCGCGCGCATTGTAGTCGGTTCTCGCCGCAGTGCCCTTTCGACGCGGATAGTCTTCTTCGTCCGAGTAGTCCGAGTACGAGACGTCGGACGCAGAGGACGAAGCGTAGCCTCGACGGTTGCGCGATTTGGCTGCACCTGCAGAGGGGGCAGCGTCGTCGTCCGAATCGAGTTCGCGAGAGCGCGAGATGCCCGCTGCTTTCTCTTTTCGTTTCTTGCGCAGTTCCGACAGCTTGGCCGACTTGGCGTCGGTCTGGCCGGGCAGCTTCTTCTTCCTGCTCTTTGCGGCAGAGGCTGCGCCGTACGCGAAGTCCGAATCGCCATCCGCATCCTCGTCTGTGTCCGCATCGTCGTCGCTCTGCTCGCTCAAGTCCGAATCGGCTCCCCTCCTTCCCCCCCTAACGACCCGCTTCCTAGACGCCGCCTTTTTGGTCGCACCAGCCGCCGCCTTTTGCGCTTTTACGAGCGCAGCAAGCTCCACCTTCTGCCTACGCTTGTTGATCTCGTCCCTACGTTTGGCGAGGATGTCTTCGCGCTCGAGCTCATTCATCGACATGAGCTCCTCCATGTCGCGCGCCGACTTGTAGATACCCTGGTACGGATACAGCGCAGCGCGTTCATCGGAGGAGGAAGCGGCGGCGTCATCGTCGTCAGACCCGGGCGCGTCGGCGTCGGAACCAGAGGCAGATTCATCGAGCAAGTCGAGCCGGCGCTTTTTGGCGAGCGAGGAAGAGGCAGAAGGTTTCGAATCGCGTTTGGATCCTGTGCGCACGCGGTCGCCCTCGTCGTCCGAGGAGAGGTCGATGTTGCGCGCGGATCCACCGGCAAGAGCAAGCAGCTCGTCGTCGAGTCCTCCTCCACCTGCCATGGCTGTGCGAGTGTGTCGTGTCGTTCGACCGTGTAGGGATGCAGACTGCGGCTGAACAGATGCGTCGTTCGCAGTGGAATGACTGATGCGAATGGCAGTCGAAATAGTCTTGTAGTGCGGTATGCGTGGTGGTGTTAGAAGAAGGAAGGCAGAGGCGAATGAGTGAGTGATTTCGGCGGTGGATATGACTGCGCCGTCGCATTGCCAAAACCAGAAACCGTTCCCGCGAGCACCACTTATCCGCGCGAGACAGATTTCGTTGAATTTTCAATTGTTAAATTTAATTGCAAATCCGAGCCAAGACCGCTGTCAAACGTCAAAAAGATCGATTTCATTGGCAGCCAAACGCTCTCTGCTCTTGAAGTCACTTCAACCTCGTCGGACAAGTTTTGGAGCAAACGAGAGCGCATGAATGTGATATGAGGTAGCAGTGAGAGAGGACCGCCGCATGGTCTCTTTTCCTCCTTGTTGATGAAAGGATATGTCTGCCCATCAAGCGACGCGGAGCTTGTTCTGCTTGTTGTCCTCCTCGTTGCAGCTCAGAAAGTCTAGGAGACTAGCAATGACACGGACGACGGAGGCGGGCGTTGTTCCGGGTTCAACTCGAAAATGGCTTTGATGGTGGCTGCCAGCTGATTTTAAGGTCGAGGGTAGCGTCGACGCAGGAATGGAGAAGCTTGGTAGGACAAGGAGGAATTTTCAGACACGAATGCTTCAACGGCAGCCATGGTAAAGGAAAAAAACAAGACAGGTAAGAAGGCAGAGATGACAGAGAGTCACGATAGCAGAAGAAGAAAGGGCAGTGAGAAGGAGGTAGCGTGGCAGAGTTAAGATCAAAGATAGAGAGAACGACAGGGCTACTTCTGCAAAAAGAGGCACCGTACAGTACTGTCGTGAGGCAGCCGCGATCGCTATGCAACCCTTCCCACCCAGGCTCAACTCCTCACCCCGTCGCTCGCAAGACGAGAGCAATGGAGACACACCAGAAGCACTGCGGTATGTTGCGACACAGATAGTTGAGAAGCGTAATCTAAAACTACATAAAGCGAGAGAAAAACAAAGAGGTCCAGTGACAAAACGCAAACGAGAGAGCATGAAAGGCGTGACATGAGGCAGCAGTGCGAGAAGACCGCCGTGTTATTCCATTTTTCCTGAGGATTGAAAGAGGCTATCCGTGACATTAGGCGGTGCTCAGCTTGATCTGGTTGCTGTCCTCCTTCTCGTTGGTGCTGGCCGAATCCGAAGGCTGGTAGCCGTCGTTGGCAAGCACTGGCTCGCCACGGTGCTCGGCAGAACGGATGCGGAGCTCCTCGATGACAATGCCGTGCGCGTGCCTACGTGGCCACTTGGAGTGCAGGTTGTCCATCTCCTCGACAGGGATACCCTTGGTCTCGGGCATCAAGAAGAAGACCCAGAAGACGCTGACAACCATGCAACTAGCGAAAAAGGCATATACGCCCCAACCCATCTTGATAAACATGTGGGGTGTCGCCTGGGAAATAACAAAGTTGTACAGCCAGTTGCTTGCAGCCATGAAGATCTGAGCAACGGGGCGGGCGGTGTTGTCGAAGGACTCGGCACCGTACACCCAGGGCAGAGGGTTCCAACCGAACGAGTAGAAGCACGTCCAGATGTAGAAGAAGACGAGCGCCGAGATTCCCGGTCCGTCGAGGCCCGACTTCTTGTGCAGCTGAGGCTTAGCGATGGCGATGTAGGCGCCAATGTAGTACATGGCGACGGCACCACCGGACGACGAGATCATTAGCAGACGACGACGACCGACCGTCTCGACGAGGAAGATGATAAAGATAAACGAGCCGATGGTCTTGATGATACCAAAGATGCCCGTGGTGAGAAGACCTGTCGAGGTACCGACAATGCCAAGAGACTTGAAAACGGTTGGGCTGTAGTAGTTGATAGCGTTGATGCCCGTTCCATTTTGGAACGCAAACAGACTCGAACCGAAAGCAAGACGAGTAACGAGGTGCTTCTGCTTGAAGAGGTACTTGAAGGGGGCGAGGTACGAGTCACCGCCGGCAACGCGCTTGTTCTCCTCGATGGCGAGGCTCATCTGAGTGAATTCGTCAACAAAGTAGGGGTCGTCGGTGGGCAGCTGACGGATGTAAGACAGCTTCTCGCGAGCCTCCTCGACGCGGCCGCGCGAGAGAAGCCAGCGGGGGGACTCAACAAGGAAGAGAGAGCCGACCATAAGCATACCACCGGGAACAAGCTGCACGGCGAAAGGGATGCGCCACTGCTTGACGGAGGGGGCAAGAGTCTGAATGACACCGTAGTTGATAAAGAACCCGACGATGCCACCGATCTGCCAGCCGATCTCGTACACACCAATGGCCTGGCCACGAGCGGGCGCCGGGGCGATCTCGGAGATGTACATGGGCGTGAGGTTCGAGGCGGCACCGATCGCGAGACCGGCAATGGCACGGCCCACAAAGATAGGCGTCAGGTGGGTAGCAGGGGTAGCAGCAGTCATAATGGCAGCACCGATGGTAAAGACGACCGAGACGATGAACAGACCCTTCTTCCTACCCAGGAAGTGGCCCAGAGGGTGGCCGAGGAAGGCACCGAAGAAAGCACCAGCCTGGTAGGTGGACACCAGGTTACCCGACGTGGTCGGGTTGAGCTTGCCAAACGACTTTTGGAAAGAGGGCAACGCCAGCGTACCACCAATAAATGCAGAGTCGTAGCCAATCATGATGGAAGCGAAAGCGGCGATGAAGGACAGAACCCACATGCGCCAGTTGTAGACCGACTTGGGCGTCGGCCTATCCTCGACTCTGCTCATGAAGCCCATGATTACGACGATTCGAGGAGAGGACTGAGGTGGTGGTGGTGGTGTTGAAGGGGAGGGATGGATACCTTGAGGAGGACGAGGAGGGGGGTGAAGGCTTCGACACGAAGGCTCGTTAGAGAGAATTTACGCCTTTTGTATTTGAGAATACAAATTCTTCGCTTGGCGTTGAATACAAACGAATACAAAAATCGGATTCGCCGGTGGGGTTTTTTGAAGGGTGCGACGCGTGACTCGTTTGCGGCGAACAAAAATCTTCTTCAAGTGGGATCGACTAGGCCAGAGTCTCGGTCGAAGTACGAAGGAGTGGGAGTGGGAGAGGACTCGGTCGATCGGATGGATGGATGGATAGATGGACGAGGGAGTAGGAGGGATGAGTTGATGGATGAAGAATGTGGGGAAAGACAATGTGCAAAGTCTGGCCAGGTTATATGTGTGTTTGCTCGTTGGTGGCAGGACGAGGTAGGAGGTGACAAGGGCCAGCCAGGTACACGAGGCAGAGGAAAGAAAGCGGGGAAGAATTTTAGTGCGATTATGCGCAGTTTGCCATGCGAGCTCGGGCAGTTCGAGACTTTGCTCTTTTTGACAAGGCAAGTTTCAGGCACTTTGGCGCAGGAAGGGCAAGGAAAGGGAAAGGGTTTTTTTTTCTCGTCTGGATATGAAAAATTGCGGGACCCTGCGCGGTCAGCTTCGCCACGCACTTACAACAAGTCCCCTCCCTCTCCCTCTCCCACTCTGTGTTTCGCTTCAGCATGATTCGACTCGTCTCTGATTGGCTCTGCGTATGAATGGGAGGCCGAGAGGTGAGATTCCTGTGGACTGTGCAGAACTCCCTCACAGGTTCGGCGAGCATTATGCCGACAAGGGGCAGCTTGCATCAACCTGAAACATCTTTGCAATCTGCAAGGAACGGCTTCTCACTCACTCGAAACTTTGCCACGCACAGTCAGCACGAGTCGAGTGAAAAGTAGCCGCGTGGTAAGAAAGAGCAGCAGCAGTAACAACCCCACGTTGCACATCGAACGATAATGGTGGCCGGGGCACCACACTTGACCCCAAAAAAAGGAGGGGCTCCATCTCGTTCAGAAAAGTCGAACGCCGATTGCGGGCGGAAACAATCTGATCCGGAGATATCCTTGGACGTCGACAACAGCTGAAACCTTCAACAACTCGCAGCAAGCACGGCATCGGAGCAGCCAATCAGCGGCTACTATCGGACCAAGCCCGTGACGGGTCTAGATCCGGATCCAAAGAGTCAACGGATTCGATTTCCGCGACCTCATGATTCGTCGAGGGAGCATCGCCAAGTGAACGGGCTTGCATTCGTTGGCAATTGCAGAGCTTGCCATTGGAGCGAGTGCCAGAACGGAGAAAAACCAGAGGCACTGCACGCATCAACAGACGGAGTTGACCGACCAAGGCGCAGAAATTGCGGTGTGCCAGCATGCTGCCGCGGGACAATCTCGGCGTCGGCATTGAGCAACCTGTTCGGTTATCGAGACCTGGGCACACGAACAGTGGTAGACAAGAAGCCGAACATGTGGTGCGGGGGCAGAGGAGCACAGCAGAGCCCGAAGCGAGCATGTGGGCCACTTGAGGCACGGCTACTGGTCGGTCAAGTCGATGGTCTCAACAAATAAGCGAAGACAGTTCGCGTGGCAGCACGGCCACAGAAGCTGTCAAGAACGCAGCGGAAATGGCCGGATATCCCTTTCCTTCTGGCCTGCCGCGCAATCGCAGCCAAAACAACGCGGTAAAATGAACAATTGGAAAATCAAAAAAAATCAAAATGAAGACAGCGAGGAGCTTTGTTTCATTTTCTTTCCTTTCTGACTGGTGTCGGCACATAATATTGCCGCTGCTGTGCAAGGATTCCATTTCTCGGCCGTTACCTCGAACCACCTTTCTCCCCCGCACGCACACACAAACGAGCGCTTCTTCCAACTCTTGTTCTTGTCGTCTTCAGTCGTTCCATCATCACCACGATCATCATTATCATCATCAAGAATAGCAAAGCATCACCCTAAAATGTCGCAATCTGTCTCCTTCCAAGGCGCCACCAACGGTGGTGCTGCTGCTGCTGCTCCCCCTCCCGCCGTTGTCACGTCCACCGGATTGGTTGCACCGCCGCACCCCACGCCCGAACAGATCCAAGCTTCGGCGCGCAGATACTTTCTGTTCGGCTACCCGATCTCGCACTCTGCCAGTCCTGCGTTCCAGAACATCATGCTGCAGTCGATCAAGCCCATCGGCTTCCCAGGCTCGGAGAAGCAGACCTTCTACCCGACCTACTCGCTCAAGGACACAAAGTCGATCGACGAGCCGCACTTCCGCGACCTGGTACGCAACGACCCACTCTTTGCAGGTGCAGGTGTCACGATGCCCTTGAAGGTCGCTGTCACGGCCAAGTTGGGCGAAGAGGGTGTGATCGACGAGCTCAGCCAGGCGGGCAAGGCTACGCAGACGGTCAACACGATCATCTCGGTGCCGCACAAGGGCAAGAGGAGGATGATCGGTACCAACACCGACTACCTCGGTATCGCGCACGCCGTGCTTCGAGGCATGGCCGAGTGCAACGGCGAGGACAGGGTGACCAAGTACCTCGATCCTCAGCTCGAGTACAAGGCGCGCTACGTCTTCCCGCGGAACCCCGAAGGCAAACCCTACTCGGCTTTCATCATTGGTTCGGGAGGCACGTGTCGCTCTGCCGTGTATGCTGTCAGCCAGCTGGGTCTTTCGCCGATCTACTTGCTCAACCGTGACGCCGCAGAGACGCAGGCGGTGCTCGACCACTTTGGCGACTCGCTCGACCTGCGTGCTCTGCGCTCGGTCGAGGCGTACGAGGCTGAAGCGGCCAAGCGCGAGGCTGGCGAGGTCGGACATGTTGCTTGTGCGGTGGGAGCGATTCCTGCATTTGCACCTGCCACAGACGACGAGAAGATGGTCTACACGCTTGCGCATCGATTCTTTGCCGAGCCGTACCACGCTCTGACTCAGTCGCACGCACCTCTCGAGGCAACGCAGAGCATCGAGGGCGAGACGCTCGTCGCCCTGCCGCTGCCCAGCAAGCGACCGTTCCTGGACATGTGCTACAAGCCGCGCATGACGCCTCTACTGATCGCTGCCGAAGAGCAGGGCTGGCAGGCGATTGGCGGTGTCGAGGCTATGGTCGAGCAGGGTCTGGCACAGGCGAGGATGTGGGCGGCTACTGCCAAGGCGTTCGAGGAGGGCAAGGAGACGTTTGACCCGATTCCGTTTGCCGTCAAGGCGGGCGACCAGGGTCCGGTCGGATTGAAGATTGAGGAGCAGGCGAGGGACCTGGTCCGTGTCATGATGGATATCAAGTAGGCTCAACATTCACACGGCTTTGTATCTCACTTTGCAAAAAGACACTTTCAAAAGTCGATGGTCAACTTTGTGAGTGAGTGTTGCGAATGAGGACCGGAGCTCGATTCGCATATTTCAAATGTGCAAGACAAAGTGGAGAAGAGGCGCAAAAAGGTCATGTCGGATACTGAACTCCTGAGGTGACTTTGATGCACGGCAACGGCAAAGCTCGCCGGACCGAGAACTGGGGTGGGGGAGTGGGGAAGAAAGCTGTTCCGTTCGCGGACGCTGCTGTTTAGCGGACCGACATTATTCCCCCCCACCCGGCTCAAATACAGACGATGCCAAGCCAAGCCAAGCAAGAAGCAGAGGGGAAAAACATTGTTCCTCGCTCTCTCAAAAGATGGCCGGTGATTACGATGCTTGTTCTGCTCGAGGTGCATGCATGAAGCCGCGTGGATCGGAGCATTGTTGCAGTAGCCGAGCGCATACAAGGCACAGCGGAGTTGCCAATTGTTCGCCACAGAGCGACCTTGGCACAATTAACCGGGAGACGGTGCAAATAACCGGCCTCGTCGGTAAAAGGGAGCTTTTTTTCTTTTCTTTCCTTTTTTTTTTTACTTTGGGTTTTTTTGCCGTGGCCTCCACTCTGCGAATTGAGCGAGGACTCGTCAGGTTGCGCGCTGCTGTGGTGTGCCTGCTGGCCCGGTTAGAGAGGGTGTGTGTGTGTTCTCCACAGCGCGCGCTTATCCGTCGGTTACAGCGCTACTTACTGAATTGTGTGTTGAGTGTCGAGAGAAAGCTCTCTCTCTCTCTCTCTCTCTCTCTCCCTCTCGATTGTGTTCCTCTCGAACACCATCATCATCACCTCGACAACATTACACTCACCCTCGCCAACAATGACACACAACACCGCATCCACATCAGCATCGTCGTCGTCGTCATCAGCATCGACCATGACCCCCCACCCGAAGTACTCGATCTTCACCCACTCGGTTGGCTACCACACAGCCAACCACTCGCTACTCGCCAAACTCGACGCCATCGCCGACGCAGGCTTGCATGCCGTCGAGATCTTCACCGACGACTTGTGGACATTTTCGCAGTCGCCCGCCTTTGCCTCGATCCTCTCTGCTTCCTCGTCGGCTGCCTCGACGGGCGCGTCGGGCGAGCTGCTCACGCCGCCAGACAGCCCGCTCTCCCGCCATGCCAATCTGCGCAAGACGCCTGCGCTCACCTACAACGCCAATGGCACATGCACATTTGAGCAGGCTCAGCTCGAGGTGGCAGCCGCCGCGTATATTCGTCAGTACTGCGAGTGCAAAGGGTTGGAAATCGTGTGCCTGCAGCCGCAGCGCGATGTCGAGGGTTGGGTTTCGCACGACGATCGACAGGCCGCCATGGAGAGGGTGCGCTCGAGGTTTGCCGTCATGCAGGCGCTCAACACCTCGCTGCTGCTCATCTGCTCGCAGAACACGCGCGCACCTCAGACGACAGGCGACCCCGCCACCATCGTCCGCGATTTTAGAGAGATCTCCACCATGGCTTCCGAATTCACCGCCGCTTCGGGGCATCCCATCAGGATCGGCTACGAGGCGCTCTCGTGGGGCGCTCACATCGATGTTTGGTCCCAAGCCTGGGCTATCGTTCGCGACACGGACCGCGACAACATCGGGCTCATCCTCGACTCATTTAACACGCTCGGCCGTGAGTTCGCCGACCCCTGCTCGCCCACGGGCATCCAAGAACCCGCCGCCCTCACGCTCTCCAACTTGCACTCGAGCATCAAGCGCATCGTCGATGAGGTACCCGGTGACAAGATCTTCCTCCTCCAGATCGGCGATGCCAAGCGCATGCCCGCTCCCTTGCTGCCCAGTCCGAGGCAGGACGAGCCCAGGCCAAGCAGGATGATCTGGTCCAGGTCCAGCAGGCTGTTCCCGTGCGAGCAGGACAAGGGTGGTTTTATGCCGGTCGCTGAGTTTGTGGCAGCGGCGGTGAAAGCAGGGTACAAGGGCCCGTGGTCCATCGAGGTGTTCAACGACTCGTTGGATGATGCTGATGAGCAGGTGCCGAGGGTGCATGCCACAAGGGCTCGCGCTGGACTGGATAGGCTCGTTGAGGTCGTGTATGCCTGAACACGATCGTCACTTGTCACATTTGTATAAAATTTTCATCGCAACTAATGAACAATCGCATTCGACTAACGCCTATATACTATCGCATTGCTATCCACTGTTGAGCCTCGCCAGTCTCGCCGCCTTCTTGCGTTGATACGCTTCCCTGATCACGCTGCGAATCGTAGGCAGTGCCTGCCACACGTTGGCCTCGGCGGTGATCCGCAGCGTTTCCACCTGGTGCTGAGTCCAGACGAGGTTATAGCTCGACGAAAAGTCGGCGGTGCTCGGGTCGTAGTCGGGCTGCACAGCGTGCGGTAGCAATGGCAGGTAGACGATTGCTGGCTCGACGTCGGCGGGTGCTGGGGGCACGTTCCTCTCGCGCAGTGCGTCTGCTTCATGCCGCGTCGCTGGAGGGGGCAGGTGGAACGTGTCGAGCACTTGGGCGTATTTGCTGCCGAACTTGCGCTGCATCTCCTGTGCCGCCTTGCTCTCTGTGAGCAGGGCGGACGGTGGAGGAGGAAGAGAAGTTGCGGGACGAGGCCGAACGCCTAGCCGTCGGTCGACCAGGCCATCGCCAATGCGCTCGACAGCTGCATCCTTCTGCACGTCCGAGCTATAATCTCCCAGCAGAACCACATCCACCTTGCGGCCCGGGCGGAAGAACACCGTGTGCGGCTCGTTGTTCGCCATGCCTGCATCTACCATATGCAGCCTCGGCGCACCGTTGAGCCCCCTCCACCTGCGCTCCTCTTCCTCCGTTCGCGCGATTGCCTCGAAAAGCGGGTTCGGCTCGTTCTGCGCGTGCACGGGGTGGTGGTTCTCCAGCCGCTCCTTGTCCGCCTTGTGCCGTGCGCTCCAGCTGTCCGCCCATTCGCGCAGGTGTCTCCCAAATGCGCCCGTCGGCAGGTTGCGGTACAGCGTGCCGAGGTAGGCCGAGAGCGGCGCCGCGGGCGCCGAGGTGCACAGGCCAAGTATGAGCGAGAGTGAGAGCTCGGGGAGTCGCTCCGTAGAGACATTGCGCGAGAAGTGGCGACCAAACGACCACGTAGGGATGTAGAACGGCAGCGAGTCGCAGCCGAAATCATACGGCGTGAAGGTGAACCATTGCCACCATGTCCGAGCGTCTTTGGGATCTGTGTGAGGATGCTGCGAGTGTGGAGAGGACCAGTCCTTCCACGTGCGTTCGTGCCGCACCGCGGTCAAGATGGGTAGCGGGTTCCTGCCCTCATCGAGACGCATGCTCGTGATGCAACGCGTGAACTTGAACCACTCCTTCTTCAACTCGCCTCCTTGTTCACCTTCTCCCCGTCCTGTAGTGCGATCCTGTTCGGCAGCCACCACCCGCCTCACACCGGGGCTCGCCAGCAGATGCGTCGTCGTGAGTGTGCCATACAAATCCAACGGCCCAGGATGCACATGGCCGCGCTGCAACTTGATCACCAACGGCGCCAGCTGCAAATACACGCCGCTCGCCGTCGTCGCCACCGCATTCACCGCGGCCGCACTCAACGGATGGTGTCCCGAACCACGGCCGAGATTCTCCAGGATATCACCTGCACCCAGATGCGCAAACGTGTACACACTTGCAATGCTCCAGCAACTCCCACTCACCCCGGCCACGTACCAGACCAGATCCCACAACCCAGCCTTCTGCGCTACCGCCATCATGGCCAGAAATCCCAAACACGCTCGATACCCGCCTCCAGACCCTCCGAGACACACCTCGGGCACGTCGGCAGCGTCCACCTCGTCGGCCTCGTCCAGCTCCAGAAACTTGTGCAGTGCCCGCGTCGAGAGGATGAACCTCCGCCGCGCCGCTCTGAACGCTTCTTCTTCCGGTGCAAGCGCAGCAGAGGTCGAGACGGTTGCATCGTGGTCGAGTTCAGGGTAGAGCTGCGTGTCGGTGAGATCGGACGAGATGTGCGACGACAGACGGAAGAGCTCGAGTGCGGCGTGCGAGTGCGAGCGCATGCTGCTGCCTAGGGACTTGAAGGCCGAAGCCAGCCTGTGCATCCCACTGCCACTGCCAATTCCACTGCCTCCGCCGCCGCCATTGTGCTCTTTGTGCGACGAGCTGCTGTCGTCGTCGCCATCGTCGTCACTGTTTGTTTTGGATCGCGCTTGGGCAGCTTGGCTCCACACAATGTCGCAGTGCTCGCGGGCTGGTTGCAGGCCGTGGTGCGCTTGCTGCTCGGCAAGTGGGTCCGTGGGCAGCCAGACCGTCGACGTTGAGGGCTCGACTGGCATGCTTTTCTAGAAGCTGTAGTTGCTCGTGTTGCTGGTGGTGGTAGAGTGAGGTGAACTAAGCGGCAGCGCGGGAGCAGGAGGAGCATGAGGACCGCGATTATTGATGAGAAACGTGCGCAGCCCACTAAAACCAATAAAGCAGAGAGGACCCTGCATGCTGTTTTGAGAAATACGGGCACTGGAGCCTCACGTCAATGCGCGCACGTGGGCATGCTCTCATTCTCACTGCCATTGAACCCAACATGACATTCCGAAAGAACGGCCAGCAAGCTAGGATTGCAAATTACACCAGCGTAACTTTACAAGGCTCCGGATCTACAAAGCTGTCGGTAACCGTATCTATGCCTTCTCCCCCTCGGTCTGTTCCTTCTTGGCCTGCTCCTGCGCCTGCTTGTCGGCTGGCAGGATGCGGCGGTTGAGCTCCATGCCAAACACGCACGCTAGAGCGGCGCCGCCCAACGCCACACTGCACAGGTACGTCTTGTTGACCGCCAAGTTGGCTGCCAGCTCCACCTGGCCCAGCAGGCCTGCGGGTGTGAAGGCGCGGAAGGCACTGACGCCGTTTGCGATGATCTGGTCGACGGGTGCCTGCGGAACGTGTACGCGCAGTTGGCGGATAAAGTCGTTCTGGAAGATGGCCTGGCAGACACTGACGAACACGGTGCCTCCGAGGGTTTGCCAGAAGGTGACGATGGCTGAGCCGATTTCGATGTCCTTGGGCTCGAGGCGTGCGCTGACCGCCGAGAAGGGGATCATGAATGACAGGCCCGGTCCGATACCGGCGAAGAACTGCAGCCCGACGTACAGGCTGAGCGACGAATCCGGGCGGAGGAGGTAGAGTAGTCCGGACCCCACCGACGTCAGAGCAGTGCCGATCATAAGAATGGGGATGTAGTATCCGAACGCCGTGATGAGCGAGCCCGAGACGGCATTGCTGAAAATCACGGCGATGACAAAGGGCAACGTCTGGACGCCGCTTCGGATCGCCGACGAGCCTCGTACGCTCTGGAAGTACAGAGGGATGAAGTATAGCAGTCCAAAGTACGACGCGGCGATGGCAAAGTTGACCGCACTTCCAAACCCGACCGTTCGTTGCGCATGCAGTCGGAAGGGGATGATCGCATTGTCTCCCAAGTACCACTGCTCGATGGCAAACACCGCGGAAATCACGACGAACCCTACGATCAGCCCGACCACCTTGCTGTCCCCCCATGAATACCGCACGCCGCCCCACTGCAGCGCCAGCAGCAGACAGATCATGGCGGTCAACGACAGCACCACGCCAGGCCAGTCAATAAACACAAACCTCCTCCACACACTCTGCTTCTTCTGCCCGTCGCTCTGCCTGGGCACTGCCAGGCACCATATGATCGCGGCGGCCACGACAGGGTAGAAGCATAGGTTAATATAGAAGCACCAACGCCAGGTGGTCTTGCTCGTCAGAGCGCCGCCGACGATGGGCCCCACGCATGCGCCTGCGCCGTACGCGCCGCCGACGACACTCATCATCACCGGCCGCCTCTCTACGGGCGAGATGAGCGTGACGATGATCATTGTGCCCGAGTACGCGCCGCTCATACCCAGCCCTGCAATCGCGCGCCCGACGATAAAGGTCGTCGAGTCGTGCGCCAGCGCGCAGATGAGCGAGCCGATCTCGAACAGCGTGAACGCAGTCAGGAATGTGTACTTGATCGAGAAGCGCGAGTAGAGTCGGCCGAACAGAGGCTGGAAGCACGTCGAGGTGAGCAGGTACGCCGAACCGTACCACCCGACGTCGCTGAACGTCTGAAACTGGTTCGTAATCTCTGGCACTGCGGTGGACACGATCGTCTGGTCGAGCGAGATTAGCACAATAGCCGCAAGTACAGAGGCGAAGACCGCCCAGAACGAGAGCCCCGTAGGATAGACGGGTTGCGCGGATGGGGCCGGCACATCTTCATGAGCTGAAGAGATGATGGCGAGCTTCTTGTCCGTCTCGTGGAAGCTGTTGGTGTGAGAGGTGGCCGCAGCTGTGTCGACTGGATTCATGTCGAGCGAAGGAGCGAGGCTCGTCGCCTCGGTGTCAGGGAGAGTCATGATGTAGGGAGGTCAAGATGATGGTAGTCGAAAAACAGGACGTCCTGAACTCGATTCTGAGAAGAACCTGGTGAAAGGCAAAGCGGTGTAGGTGGGCTTAAGTTATCGAGCTTTCAAATGCACTTGATCAAGAGGTCCAGGCGAGATCTTATATCCTTGTACTCCTTGCTTCCAAAGCTCCCCGTCTTGGTCGTACAATGCTTCGACTCAGTCCCACAGAGTTCCGACTCGCGCAGAAGAAAACACGCACCCCCCACGCCGATGGTTCGGCACTGCAGAGCAGCCGCCGACTGATTGGGACAAGAAAGAGCGTCGCTCACCCAGCGTACCGAAGCAAGGAATGGATCTTGTCTGCTGCAAAACGCCGGCGATAAGAGTGGTCCCTCTCTCTCCCTCTCGCTCTATTGTATTTATTTTCTTTCAGCCTTTCTCTCTTTTGTTTTTTTGACAGGTGGAACTTGGCAGGTTCCCGCGGAGAAAATCCCAACGGAAACGATCACGTTTCCGCTTTCGATTCGCTAACGGACGCGCAAGCGCGATCCAAACCCCGAACACGCCATGTGCGGCCGTCCAGGAATAGCGCCAAGGAACCCATAATGCTCTCCGTGGACATGGGCTTAGCATGGCACACCATCGACCCCTTTTCCCAAAACACTCCGGTCCAAACAGCAAACATCATTGTTGGACGCCGCGGAGAACAGCTCCGATAGCGACGGCGCAGAAAAACAAGGAAAGCAAAGAAAGCTGTCTGTTGCTCGTCTCACGTTTATTCGATATCATTCCATGGAGCTGCTGCTACTTTTGCTTGCAGACAGCACTATGCAGTTTCCGACACTCTCAGGAATGCTGACGTGTGCGCGATCTTGTGTTGCAATGTAATCGTGTGCTGCTATTATGCGATTTGCGTCAGAGAGATACAGCTTGGGGCGAGGTAGATCAACCAAAGTGGAAGCCAGGTGGAGGGCGAGCGCCGCCCCTTCTAGCGCCGCCTGGGAAGCCTCCTCCACCCATGCCGCCCATACCACCCATGGGGAATCCACCTCCGCCCATCCCACCACCAGCACCGAACAGATCGGCCAGATTGATCTCCACGCCGCCTGGCCCGCCAAAACCACCCATTCCACCGCCCGGGAATCCAGCCATGCCGTCGTTCTCGAGATCATCCGCACCGGCGTCGTAGCGCCTGCGCTTGTTCTCGTCGCTCAACACGTTGTACGCCTCGCTGCAGAGCTTGAACTTTTCCTCGTCACCGCCCTTGTCCGGATGGTGCTTGAGCGACTCTTTGCGGTAGGCCTTTTTGATCTCGCTGTCGTTGGCGTCCTTGGCGACGTTGAGGATCTTGTAGTAGTCCTTCTGCTTGCTGCGCTTGAGGTCGATCTCGGCGGAGCGCAGTTCGCGCTGCAGCTGCTCGGCTTCCCTGCCTCCGCTGACCGAAGCCTCTTCGAGCGCCTTCTTGAAGTCGCGCACCGCGTCTTCGTACTGTTCGGTCGCGAGCAGGGCGCGTGCACGCGTGCGCAGCGCTTTGACGTAGCCTGAATCCAGTCGGAGCGCCGCATCGCAATCGGCAATCGCGGCCGTGTGGTCACCGTTCTTCGAGTTGGCAGTGGCACGGTTCGAGTACAGGATGGCCTTGAAGCCTTGTGCCGGTCCGTCGCGTTCCGCGTTCTCGTCGGCAATCGCCAGAGCTTCGGTGAAACGCTCCACAGCCGCGGCATGGTCTCCTTGCTTGAACGCCGTGTTTCCTTCCTCCTTCTTGGCTTCCAGACGACGGCACTTCTTGAGCAAATCTCTGGCACCTGACTGTTCAGGATCCGAACGCAGCGCAGCTTGGCAATGCGCGACCGCTTTGGCAGTCTCACCTTTGGCAAGAAGGATGCGTGCACGCACGAGGAGCGCCTCCGGGTTGCTCGAGTCGGCGCGCAGCGCGTCTGCTATGACGCTGTTGGCCTGGTCGAGGTTGTTCTTGTGCAAGAGAACAGTGGCACGCATGATCCTCCACGTGAGGGGAACGTCGCTCTCCGAGAGGCCGGCGTAGGACTGCGCCTGGTCGAGCGCAAAACCTGCCACGGACCAGTCGCCTTGGGCGGACAAGCTGTGAAACGAGGCGAGGTGGTCGGCCACGCTGTTGGCTTGCTTCTGCAGCTGCGCAGCCTGCTTTAGTGTGGCATCATCGAGACCGGCAGCAGAGACGACCGGGTTGAGCACCGAGAGCGCACCAGACGGGTTGCCGAGGTAGAGGTGACACCTAGCCAGGCGGATAAGCGTCTTGGGCTGCGCAACACCATCCGGCGACTGTCTGGCTTGGATATCCTTGGCGAGCTGGCAGTCCGAGAGCGCCGACTTGTACATCTTGAGACTCATCTTTGCGGCAGCGCGGTTGGTGAGGAAAGTCGAGTCGGTGGGGTCGAGCTCGTATCCGCTCGTAAATGCATCGATGGCTTTGGAGTATTGCTTGCTCGAAAAGTGCTGACTTCCCTGCGTCTTGTACTGTTGTGCTTGCTGCTTATCCTCCTCTGATGGCTCTGCGGGTACGTTTGAAGTCGATGCCGAAGCCGAGGCGAACGAGGACGAGGACGAGGCTTGGGCAGCAACATCGCCGTTGGCGTTCGAGTCGCCGTTCATGTGGGGTTGATGGTTCTCGCTAGGCGAGTGTGGTCGAGATGACGATGGCATTGTGCTGGTGGTGGTGGAGGTGGTTGGTGGTGGTTGTAAGGGTTGAATGACGACGAGGGTGGTTTCCGTCACTTGGCCCACTCTGTCGGTCGTGTGGTTTGTGTGAGATTTGTGTGAGATTTGTGTGCGATTGATTCGTCGTGTGCGATTGTGCCGCTGTCGACGTTCAAAGCTGCTTGCTTGCACTCTTCCGTGCAGTGCCGCTTTCAAAATATTTCTGCAGAACGGCTTTCTTCTCGCTTCCTTTTTCTTCTTATCGTCGATGGTCCATCCCCGATTCGAGCCATTCCCGATCGATATACTTATTACATTCGCACTATTTTGAGAAGAAATCCATTTTTTTTTTGGGAGTGTAGAAAAGCGCTGTTCTCTCCGTCATCATCATCATCATCATCATCGTCGTCAACTACCATCACCAACCACAACCTTCACCGACAGCCGTCCATCAACCGGCTCTCTGCTGAGGCCAACATACTGCCCTTCTGTCAAGCACGACAAACCGTGTGGCGCGCAGCAGCAGCAGCAGCATCCATAGCATTGCCTTCCACCTGCCGTCTCTTCCACGCTTCGCAACGCATCGCTTTCCCAACAGTGCGAGACTGGTTCCTCACCCTCGGCATCGGTAAAGGACAACGAGTGCCCGTTCAGCGTACAGTTCTCTACTCGGATACCATTGACGAAAAGCTTGCCAAGATCAAAAGCATGACCGAGCGACTCGAACAGGAGGTGGTTACCGCTGCTACGGGCGGTGAGCCTCGTCCACTCAAGCGCGAACTCGAGTCTGAAGCTGCCCCTGCCATTGACACTGATGCTGCCGCACGTAGTAGCACCATCGAGGCAAACACTGAAGAGCCCACAAGTGCCACTGCTGCTGCTGCTGAAACCACACCCAAACGCGCGCGCTTCGATGCCAGCACCGCCAACAGTAGGGACGGCAAGAAAAACTGGGAGCGCAGAGATCGACGTGGCACCGGTCGTGCCTCGGACTCTGCCCCTCACTCCGACTACCATTCTGCCTCCACCTCCTCTTCCGCCACGGACCGCCTGCCCAAACGCAAGGTCGCCGTCAAGTTCGGCTACTGCGGCATCGGCTATTCTGGTCTGCAAATCAACCCGGGCGTGAAAACCATCGAGGGGGACATCTTCGCCGCCTTCTGCACCGCCGGTGCCGTATCCGCAGACAACGCCGTCAACCCGAACAAGGTTGGCCTGCAACGCGCCGCACGCACCGACCGCGGTGTGCATGCTGCGGGCAACCTGCTCTCGCTCAAGTTGATCTTGCAGCCCGAGGGGTTGAAGGAAGGCGAGACGCTGGTGGACAGAGTGAATGCATTACTGCCGGAGTTCATTCGGGTTTGGGGGGTGACTCGCGTGCAGAACGGGTTCAATGCGCGCCAGAGCTGCGATAGTAGGATGTACGAGTATCTGCTGCCGACGTATGTGTTTGTGCCGCCCAAGCCGGGGTCGACGATGCACGCCATGTTGGTCAAGATGCGCGACGAAGAAATCGCCAAGACAGGTTCCTCGACGTTGGATGAAGTGGTCGCACACCCGTTCTGGGAGGCACAGGGAACATCGCACGACTTTAGTACCGACATGCTGGCCAAGAAGGCCTTCCGCTTGCCAGCGGCGTCGCTCGCGCGTATCCGGAGCATCTTCAAGCGCTACCACGGCTCGCACAACTTCCACAACTTCACTGTCGGCAAGGAATTTCGCGACCGCTCGTGTCAGCGCTTCATGAAGCAGCTGACCATCTCGGATCCCAAGGTGATCGGAGATACCGAGTGGGTCAGCATCAAGTTCCACGGCCAGAGTTTCATGCTGCATCAGATCCGCAAGATGATCGGCCTCTTGGTGTTGGTCGGGCGCACGGGGGCGGGCGAGGGGCTGGTCGACGAGTGCTTTGGCCCAGCGCGCGTACATATCCCCAAAGCACCCGGGTTAGGCCTTTTGCTTGAACAGCCCATCTTTGACGCGTACAATTCGAGGATCCGCAACAACAACGACAAGATCTCCAAGCTCATCCGCAAGAAGTCGGGCTCTCATACCGCGACGGAAGGGGATAGCGCAGAGGCAGCGGGGGACAAGGATGCGGGCAAGAGTTCGACGCTCGAGGACGAACTACGCGAGTCGATCACCTACGCCCCGCATGCCGGCGAGATGGAGCGCTTCAAGCAGCAGTGGATCTACGACCGCATCCACTCGACCGAACAGGAGACGTACGAGTTTGGCAAGTGGCTCAATTACCTCGATGTCTTCCAGGGTCCCGACTTTGAGTTCCTCAACCCCAAGGGCGTCATCCCATCCCAGAGCATCGTCAAGGTCGGCGAGTTCCACCGCGACAACCTTCGACGTGCTAAAGAGAACCAGCAGCAGCAGGGGAACAAGGAGGCTGGCAGCGAGCACGCCCAGCAGCACCTTGACGACGACGACGAGGACCATGAAGCCTATTCGAAAAAGGGCGCCGAACTGGACGAATACGAAGGTTGAATGCTGTACCGCCCATCATAACCGGTCAGTAATGCCTTTCGCATCGCAAGCTTACCTACCTTCGATTCACCACCTTCCTTCACCGCGTGTCTCGAATCAAACCCATCATCACATCAGCCCCCATCCGCGAAGCGTGTCTGAGCTGTTGTCGTGTGTTGACCGTCGTTCTGAAAACAACTTTACTTGCGGATTGAATGAGAGAGATCGAAATGCGATGCATAGAAAAACAACAAAACGAATGCCATAACAAGGAAAATAACACATGATAACAAGATCCAGCCGCTGGCTGCTCACATCTCGTCGGCAGCAGGTCGGAACGTGATCACATCCATGCACGTCTTTTCGCCGCGCTTGCACAGCACCACCACCTTGTCGTCGCGGTAGCTCACCTTCCACACCTGCTCGCACGGCTCGCAAATCTCGCGGATAAATTTGCCCGTGGTAAAGTCCCAGAGCTTGACCCGCCCGTCGTTGCCGCCCGTGATGATGTACCGCTCATCGAACTGCAAGCACGTCACCGAGTTGTCGTGCGCGCACAGCCGGTGCAAGCACTCGTACGTCTTGAGACTGAACACGATCACACGTCCATCCGAGCCACCGGTGACCAGCGTGTTGTCCAGCAACTGCAACTGCCCTACCAACGACGTGTGGCCTTGGAACAGCGCCAGGCAATCACCCGTCTCGGCCGACCATACGCGCACCGTCGAGTCGAGCGAACCCGTCGCCACACGCTTGCCGTCGAACGCGACAGCGTAAATGTAGTGAATGTGACCGCGGAGCGTGTGCAGGCATCGGCCCGTGTCCAGGTCCCATACACGGCAGGTACCGTCGTAGCTGCCAGAAGCCACCTTGTTGCCCGCGACTTCGATGCATCGCACCGAGTGCTGGTGGCCCGCAAGCAGGTGCACATGCTCGCCCGTCTCGACGTTCCACACGCGCAGCGTCGAATCGCGCGAACCAGACACGGCAATCGGCTTGCCGTCGAGCACCTTGAGGCAGCGCACCGTTGAAGTATGGCCGCGCAGCACGTGCTTGCACTCGCCCGTGCGCAGGTCCCACACGCGAACGTCGCGGTCGCAGCCGCCGCTCACCACAACCGCATCTGCATTCCCGTAGCCCAGAACGCTGCCGCATGGATTGCCCAAACCAAGCGCGTTACCCGTCAGCTGCGTCGTGGTAGCAGTAAACCCAGAAGCCGACGATGTGCGTGCACGCTCTCGGCCACCAGCTCCACCACCATCGCCGGCCGCATCCGCAGCAGCAGCAGCAGTACCAGCCGCAGCCGCCTGGGACGCTTTCTCGCCTTCCTGACGAATCTTTTCAGCTAGCTCGGGTGGCACTTGGCCCGTACCATCGGCCATGATAGCGTCGCGAATGGCACCTGCTTCTGCTTCGGCGATAGCTCGGGCATTCTCGCGCTGGGCGTGTGCTCTGCTCGAGGAACGCAGCTCGCGGTGCACCAGCGATGGCCCCTCGGAGCGGATGGACAAATCGGCATCGGATTCACCTGCCGCCAAGTTGCAGTCCTGCTCGTCCAGGATGGTATGATACAGAGCATGCGATTCTTCGCCGGACGTCGAGGCAGCTGCCGCAGCTCTCCTTGCGCTCTGCTGGCGTCGCAGAGCACGGCGAGCTTTGTGGAACCATTGCAGCGTCTCGCCGTGGCCGTACGTCTGTCGCGCCTTGCCCGCTGCAGGGGTGCTTGAGGCGGACGACGGCAGTCTACGAGCGCCAAACACGTCTTCCTCGGTCAGCTCGACAGAAGACGAGGGAGGCGAGAGCAAGACATCAGCAGCATCAGGGCGTGGATCATGATGAATTAGACGCAGATCGCCGTCTGCAGCAGCTTGGTACGGCTTGCCACCGCTGCCATCCTCGGGATCCGTAACAACCATCTTGCCCTTGCCTCGCTCGGAAGACGCAGCCTGCGCATCGGCGTGCTTCTTGCTCTTGCCTGTGCGGCTGATGAGCGTGAGACACCACACGCCTGCATCGTGTCCGAGCAGCGTGTGTGCATACAGACCGGTCTCTGCGCTAAAGACGTGGATCTTGGAGTTGGCCATGCCGACGACGATCCATTCGCTGTCGATGGCCAAGCTGGTAACGACGTGGCCCGCATCGGCAGAGACATGCTGCGTCTGGAGTCGACCGCCTTTGCGCCAGTTGGACTCGGTCAGGTAGGCCATCTTGAAGTGAGTGCGGTAGCTAAAGGGCAACTTGGCGGATCGATGGCGATGAACGTGCGCTGTCGTTGGTGGAGTGAGCGAGTGGCGCGATGGGCCGGCGTTGGACTGGCGCTCCTGTACGGGCGATCGGGAGATGGGACTGCCGAGCAGATTGAGACCAGCGAGCGCATCTGGATCGTCCCTGTCAGCAGTAGCAGATTCGGACCTCCTGAGACCCTGTGCAGCAGCATTGCGACAGACCGGATTGCGGCGCGGTTCACGAGGACCGGGCACCAACGACGAGCTGCATGCAGTGCCTCGGGGGGGAGCAGCAGCTTGTATCGTGGCAGAAGGTGATGCGACGGATGCGGAGAATCGACCGGTGGGCGAGTCGTGGTGCGGCAGAGAGGCTAGCAGGGGTGCATTGGGAGGCTGGCCGATCGGACGCAGGTTGGGTGCGTCGCTGGAGGTGGAAGCTGCGATAGTAGAGACGAGATCGTCATGTTCGTCCATGTCCATCGCCTCGTCCGAGTCGTTGGCGAGGCGACTGCTGTCCGCTTCGGCTTCAGCATCGCTGGGGCGTCGGGGGGTGGTGTAAGCTGCCGGCGTGGCGTGCTGCTGCCAGCCTTGCAGTCGATCAAGACGGCCGCCTCTAGTTCGATACGCTCCACTCAGGGCGGGGCTGGACGAGGACGCAGCAGGTGGAGGCGATGAAGCGACTGCTCTGGATTGCTGGGAAGAGGATGGGCCTGCGCTCAACCATCCAAGGTGAGACGAGGTGGAAGGGGCCGAAACGTCTGCGTTCGGGGTGAACAGCAGCCTTGAGCTAGATGAAGAAGTGGCCGGGACAAGCGCTGCCGGGCTGGATTGGACAGCGATCGCATCGTCGAGCGGGGCGGGCTCGTCTCCGTAGCGTGCATGACTCTCTTCCTGGACGATCTCCTCGAGCTGGGCGTAAAAGGCGAGATCGGCCTCGGACATGGGCCCGTTGAGGCTATCGTGAGCGCCGTCTTGCTTGCTGAGAAAGAGGTCGTGGAGGGTGCGCAGCTCGTGAAGGGCGTTGGAAGGGTCAAGGCCGCGGTCTCGGTAGCGTTGGTACAAGGATGCAAGCACAGCTGCATCGTCCTCGTCGTTATCGTCCCCATAGTCGCTGGAGGATGGGTCAGCACGGAGCGGCTGTTCGAGGAGGATGCCAAGCGAGCCAGAGACGCTGCCCCTGGTGTTCTGCGACGCTGCTGCTGCGGTCGAAGAGCCGGCAAGGTTGGTGGCGGTGATGCGTGGCGTAGACAGGGCGTGCGCTAGCGAAGGGGTGGTCATGGAGCGCATAAGACGATCATCGAGCGAGTGGATGGCAGCATTGCTACTACCACGTCTGCGATACTTGTGCTTAAGACACATGACCTTCCAGGTGTGTTCATCGTTGACGAGACTCCTCCAGAAGCGACTGACGCAGCTGGCTCGTGCGAGTGTCTTTGGGTCATCAATGAAACTGAGAATGTTGAGGCTGACCTCGATGGGGAGCGCCGAGAGGAAGTCGACCTTGAGCCTAGGCGTAATGAGCGACGAGAGATGGGCGAGTTCGCGCAGGCTAAAGAGATCCGCAAGTTCTGAGACGAGCTTGAAGCGTGCGGACTGCGTGTACTGCGGCACGACGAGTGAGAGATGCTTGAGCAGCTGCGATGGATCATGCGGATCGATGACCAAGCCATGCGATGCGCCTGCGCCCGATGACGACGACGAAGCTGCTGCTGCTACTGCTGCGGCATTGTTGGCGAGGCGTATCGAGGTGTGGAGGTCGGGTTGTGGCGACGGTGCTGGTGTAGGCGGGCTGATGGCGCGGTGGCGCGGAGAGATGCTCATGATGGAGCGGAGCGGATGCCTACGCGCTGGATAGCCGCAAGAACAGAGCTTGAGGCTGTATAGTCGAATTTGCCAGAGGGACTGCCGAATGCCGATGCTGAACGCTGAAAGCTAGTATGCGGTTCGTATCGAACTGTGCGGAATGAGTCGGCCTGGTGCCGATGGCGAGACAGGAGGTGCGGGCCAGAGCAGTGGCGGGCGTTCAGGGAGTGTAGCCGAAGATAACGAGTCAAAGAAGCTGAGCAAGACACGAGAACGTCGAAGCAAGCAAGCGACGTGGGAATCGGAAGCGCAGGAGTGTAGTGCTGCGAACGTGCTTCCTTGGCGGTGGATGTTCCGAAGAGCTAAGCAATTGCTCGGTCGGAGGTTCCGCAGCGGTTCAAGGCGGGAGACAGTGGAGGGATACGCAGTGACACGGGCCCGCGACGATGAATGCCGAAGATGGAGTTGGTGGAGAGGCGGAGTGATGTAAAGCGAACGAGTAAGCGCAGCAAGCTCTTCCTTGCACAGGCGAGATGATGCGGATAACTAACGGCAGATTCCAAGACGCGGGTGATTTGACGCAAGAGCCAGCCAGCTGCTCAAGCCTGATTCGCTGCTGATGCTCAGCCTGGACCCACAAAATCACGAAACTCGAAACCTTTCTCAAACGTTAAATCTGTCACGCCTCAAGCGCCTTCAGCCAACGTACATACTGTAGGCGTGGAAGCCACACGCTTACGGACAAGATGAGGAAGCTGGCTAAGCACCCACTACGAGTGCTTCGCGTTCTGGCAAGGAGGTTTCCTTGAGAGGCGGTCCAGCCGTTGAGCAAGAGGGCAGAGAATGGGGGGGACGTGAGAAAAGAGCGAGGCAGCCTCGCTTATATCCGAACCGTCGCGCGGGGTCTGCGTGTCTGTAGGCAGGCACGCAGCCGGGCAGCCAGGGCAGATTTGCAACGTGGATCAACGCGCCAGGTGCATGCATCTCGAACGATTCCCAAGATTGATTGATCCGTGACGAGAGATTGCTTGCATGTCGACATTGACAGTCCGTCGTCGGTCTAGACACCAGCCCTGCAACGATGAACTCACCTCTTCGAGCGAGCGAGCGAGCATCCCTTGACCTTGCCGAATCTCGCAGCCACCATAACCACCGCGCACGTCTTGCAGGGCTGTAATCAAAGACTGGTGGATGCCAAGCTCGACAATGTTGGACTTGCTCTTCCCCCACTGTCCTTCGGGGTCGACCTTGCCTGCTTTCCGCGGGTATAGTAGCTCGCGGTGGCCAAACTACCAGAGAGGACCATAGGATGCTCGGTGCGTCGATCAAGAGCACGCGACGGGCTGCTGTAGAGACAACGGCTTGCTGTTGCTGCTGGGCTGGCTCCCTTTGTTACTTCCTATATATCGCCCGTTCTTTTTCGAGCCTCCTTTTCCTGCTGTCCCTTTTTCAATTATTGATATTTATTTGTTGTTCCCTCACGCTTGCCGATCCGAGTCATATTTCGGATCGGCGATGCGAGCGTTACAAGTCACGGTGATGTTGCCCACGTACGGTCGGTCTCTCTTGCTCGCTTTGCAAATCCACGTCTAACGTCGGCGGCTTTTGGCCATCGGAAATAGAGCCGAGTGGCAACCACAGATCTGCAGCTTTGGGCCAGTTCAAGATGACACTTCGGTACTTTTTGGAACATTCGCTTGCTTGCTCGCTCATTCAGCCTTTCCTACGCCATCCTCACTCTGCTCAGCTTGGTGCACGCTCTCGTCGCCGCCACCATTGCCATCGCCATCGTCTTGTCGTGACTCTGGCCGTCAAATAGCGGACTCACCGCTTCAGAACGTTTTGATCGCAGCTGGTCCTCATGCAGCCGACACCTCGATCAACGCATGGCTGACATGGTCAACGGCCGCCACTCGCCAAGTTCAGCCTCAGGCTCCACCTCGAGCATGTCCGCGTTGGGCTCCGTGTCGACCTCGGCGGCATCCGGCGTGGAGAGGGACGCTGCATCCTCAGCAGCAGCTGTGCAGCCGCCGCCATCCACCCCGTCGCAGCCGGTCAAACGCCGCCGCTATGCACGACGATCTTGCCTCACTTGTCGTTCCAAAAAGACTCGGTGCGAGCTGCCGGATGAAGGCGTCCCATCGTCTCATGATCCGTTGCCCGCGTACAAGGCCTGCCATCGATGTCGAGCGCTCGACATTCCTTGCGTCGTATGGGATGGCGATCGTAAACGCAAACCTCGCATCGACTCCCCTCCTCGCGTCCACCTCTCAAGTCACGATGCAAACACCGCCTTAGCCTATCATCGTCAACATGATCGCTACTTGGACAACACTTCGCCATGGTATAGCCATCACGCTGGCCGGCCACATGCGGAGGAGAAGCCTTACACTCATCCTGCTTGGCATTCACCTTCTGCCTCGAGATTCGCGACCAATCACCTCAGCCCTGGACGAGCCGACTTGTACAAGCGATCTCGGCCCGCCTCGGATCTAGCTCCTAATGAAACAGCATCCCGTCCTTCTCGCACTCATTCAACAACAGGAGCAGCCACATATTCCATCTCGTCTCCTTCGCCTGGCAACATCGCACAGCATGCCTCCACCACCGTTGATGGCCACTACAACGCTGCTCTTTTCATCAATCCCGAGTCTTCCGAGTCTTTCACCAAGCTAAAGGTCACCGGCCACCAAATTCCCATCCTCTCCAACCAGTACATGCACTCGCCCCTCGTAACTCTCAACCGCTTCATCACCAAGACCCCGCCCTTCTCCCGCCTGCTCCGCCACGAGATGGATCGATCCTTTGACGGACAACTGTCTGATCTGCTCACAGACGAAAACATGCACGAACTTCGGAATCATCTGCCACGGTTGCGCATGTGGCATCCACACGTTCCAGATCTTGATGCCCTCCGGACCACCTTTCACGAGCGTCCCAGCCCTTCGACTTCGCTTTTGCTCGCCACCATCGCTTTCGTCGCCTCCAAGATTGCCGGCGATCGTCATCTTGCCAAGCACTTTGCCACCCACGTCGACCGCATCGGCCTCCAAGTGCTCATCTCAGCGCCCAAGGAGCTTCATGCCGCCCAAGCCTTTGAACTGCTCCTCTCACATGGCCCTTCTCTCATCGGCGCAAGTGTCGACAATTCGGCCGCAGCCTCCAACAATTCGTCCGGATTTGGCGAGTCGCTCCATGCGAGCGCTATCTCGATTGCCGAGGGTATCGGCCTCGACCTGGTCATGTCGCAAGCATCGCAAAACAGCGTCGAGGCTGCTCATGATAATCCCGAAGATCTTGAGAAACTACTTTCCTACTTGCGGCGCTTCTCACTGTGGTGCAGCCTTTCCATCTGGCGCTCCAAATTTGTGTTTCTCAACTCGGTCGTGCGTCCCTACGACTTTTCTCGCCTTCGCCGCGATGCAGAGCACGCCATCTCGATTGTTGACACGCTACGTCAACGCGACCCCGCGCCAGCCAAGACATCCAAGGACGACATCCTGTTTCGAGCTGGCATCCTCACGCTCGCGTATCGAGCCATCCAAGTGGCCGACTTCCACGCTCGCCTTTCGCAGCTCGAGATGCTTTGGAACAGCCGACCCCTCCTTTCCGAGGTCGAGGTTCGACACGAAGTGAGCAGCCGCTTCGATCAAAGACTCGAATTCCTCGAATCTCTGCGCAAGAGCAAGCGACACAAGCTGTGGGTCATGGCCAATCTGGACGAGCTCAAGTTTCTGGATCGCTGGATTGACCTCGAATTCGAATCCGACTGGGTCTTTCTGTTCCAGATCTTTATGCGCATGGTGTTGCCCGCCAACGAGGCCACTGGCACGGTGCTCGATGTGTCGCGCTCGATTGGGCGCGACGCCAGCCTGTCCCGCTTCATGGTCGACGCGGGCAAGCGCAGCCATCTTAACAACGAAAGGACCATTGCAGCCTTTGGCGCCACTCCGCGCTTCGAAGGCGAAAATCTCGAGCAGACTGGTCTGCCCTTGCTCTTGACCTGCGGCTACATCCTGCACATCAGCATCTGTCTCATGGAAAGTCTCAGTTTCGCCCAGTACTGCTCGCACGAGTCGAGCATGCGAGAGGACGTGTTTGCGCTCCTGCTTTCCAAGCTCGCAGAGAGATTCTGTGGATTTGCGCAGTCCAAGGCTGAACAAAGTGAAAGCGTGGAAAAGCTCGTTGCGAGCATGTTGGTGCAAATGGTGCACCGCCTCGAAGAATGCGACTACTACGCAGTCACCAAAAACAAAACGCAACCCACCGCACAGCCTCCATCTTCAACCGACATGACCTCGGATCACGACCGTCGACGCTCTAGCGAGCAATCTGGACAGCTGGCGCACGCGCCGAGTCATACACGCTTCTCGACGCCGCCGCAGCATTATGACACAAGGACGTCGAGCGACTTAGGCGCGGCCCATGGCACCAAGGAGATGGTTGCGGATCCCCAGCCGATCCATTGGCAGGACGCTTCGAGCGCTGGCCAGTCGCATTCGTCGAGGCTCGCGTTGGGCAGCTTGATCCACCCACAGTCAGAGCACACCCCCAGCGGCAATTCGGCTGGCTCGATGGGCAGCGACGACACCCGCAACACTGCTGCAGCACCGTTTGCCTCTACCAGTCGTCAGCAGACGCAGACGCTTCTAACTACGTCCGACGGCTGGGCGTCGGACAACATGGCGCGCATCATGGACCAGATCCTCTCGTGGGACTGCGTAGCAGAGATGCTGTTTCCCAACGGTGCTTGAAGACCGGCCGGATGATTCAAAAGTATACCCACGATTGCCCATCATTTTGAAGCAAGCTCAGTCAGTGTGTTGCAATGGTAGCATAGCATAGAAGCAAGCAAACAATTGTACAGTACTTGTATCTCGCGCTCTCGGATCTCAGCTCGCAAACGCCGTCTGCGCTACTTTGGTCGCCGACCTTTTGGTATGAGATTGCGTGTGCAGACCGGGCAAAGGCTCACTTTATCTCTCACGCTACGTAGCGAGACACTGCTTGAGAAAGTACCGGGACCAACTTTGTCGGGCGAGGGATGGAGGCTTGGCACCAGTCATGTTGCAGAACAATTGACGGCAAAGACGGTGGTCGACTGGTTCCTGCGTCGAGAATGGAGGGGCCGAGCCCACGATCACTGCACGGTCTACTCATCGCTTATCGAGAGAGCACTGAGAGACGCTCAGTTCCGCCTTGTTTGGGCCTTCGCTGATAGAGCATAATTGGTCGGGTGTGAAGGAAAGAGAGAGAGGACTCGAGGTTTATTAATAAATAAAGTTAGGGTGAGACAAGGCTTGCACTAGTCAGGGTCTCACATGGACAGGTGTGAGAAAAACGACGGCAAGAATTGCCTGAATACAGACTTGGCAGAATTCACCGTAAGCTAGATCCGCGTGGTCTTGTTCCAAGCAACGCAGAGATAGCGTAGATCGGCGATGGGATGATATCACTGAGCAAAAAGTGAGGTCGTTGCTTGCTCTGTCACCACGATGCTTCCGTCTCGATGCGCGCTAGTCCACACACTTTCAATTAGCGCTCGAGGAAGTGAAAGAAGAGTGGCGCGGTTTCCCTCGGTGAAGATGCAGCCTCGGACTTTGAATCGCGAAATGAGCAGAATTTCAAAACACCGACTGCCATTTCTACTAAATGCAGTATTAACGTTACAGTGATGCGACCGCACCAAATTGGTTCCCTTCCTCACCCTCGATCTGGTCCAGTCATCGGTTTAGGCGTTTGCTAGCATCGAAACGAACACAAGCATCGAGTCATTCAAGCGAAATCGATGAGAGGCGCAAGGAAAAGGGACGCAAGGGGGTGAGGAGCAATTGATGATGGTGTTTGGCGAGCAACGACAACGCCGAGCGGCGACGACGACGACGACGACGACGGATCGAGAGCTCTCTCGCGCTGCCGGATTGGCTGGTGTTGTTGCCTTTTGGCTGCCAGCGCGGTTAAATTAAAAAAAGGAAGAAAAAAAAAGGGACGTGTTGTTGTCCGAATTCGGCTGCAACTGCCAGCTGTCAAGTAAAGAAAAGAGGAAAGGAGAGGATCCTCCGGCCGTGCGCATGCTAACCACCGACCGACCTCTGACGACGAACGACCAACAACGATCAACAATCAACGAACAAAACACACAACAAGGCTGGCTTTCATGCGCTCAAATGCAAAGAGGCGTTGCACGAGATCGATCTTCGACCACAACGCCGACCTACAGCTCTTCACATCCGATAACCCCCCTTGTTTGCCAGTCTGTACCGCGTGTTCTTTTCCGGTTGTCTTGTCGATGCATGCGACTGCGACGTGGCACCGGTTGCCACCCAGTCATGAGATAGTCACCGTGATGGGGTGGGCATTGTGTGTACCGGAAATAAGCAGGCACAACAAACAGAGTCCTTCTGTGCTTCCCGTCCGTCGGTGCGTGCTGCGTGGTAGATCCTACTCGTTCGTGCACCACCCGTCTGCTGGAAAGAGCCAGCATGGCACCACATCGGTCTCCGAGGCAAGGTTCTCTTTTGAGTAATCACACTTGCCGGCGACCTCGCCGTCGAACCATGAAAGCAAGTCAAACACCTCTCGAAGCTTGAGCTTACCCCCACCTCTAAGCGATGTCTTAGCTAGAAACACTACCACCACTTGCCTGCACCCCGTCCTGATTCCGATTCCGTGGTCACACCTTATCGTCTCTCGTCGCCGCCCTCTCCTCCCCTGGTTGCCTTCGTTTCTGGTACTCGTCCATAATCAGTCCTCGTTGGTTGGTGGCTGACTGTCGAAAGAAAGTCCGCTCCTTTCACTCCGACCGTTGTTTCGACTCTATCCATTCCTCTCATCTTGTCCACCACCAGCTCTTCGCCCATCAAGCTTTCTTTAGGCGAGACAAGAGTAGGGTAGCGTCTCACGGCTTTTGATCCTGGTCGATCAAGCCTGTCCACCACAAACGAAAGGCAAAACTCGGCGACGTAAGTCGAGGTGTCAATCGCAAAGGGCAATCAGCTGGTCTGTCGCCTTACTCCTTCACTGCTCCTTGACGCTCATACAACGCAAAAAAATCACCGACACAACAGGCGTGTCGTCGGTACTCAAGTCCGCCGCAAACCTTGTTTCTTTCTGTTCCGAGTGGCGCTACCTTGGTCCTTGATTCGACTTGGAAGGGTATATCAGTGGGCAATAATTCTCCGATCTCCTGTCCCGCCGCTTCCTTTACTGTTTTCCTCCGACCCGTCTGCAAAGTCACTGGACAGTCGTCTCTCCTCGCTACTACCACCACCACTTCTTTCCCTTCCCGTTCTATACCCGCATTCTAGCCTCGCCCTGCGCATTCTGCTACAATGGCTGCTGTTCGTCCGCGCCTGTTCTGGTCGCTCGTCGCGGCATGGTGTGCATTGTTTGCCGCCGCCGAGGTATCGGCGACACTAGCAAACCCAGTCATGTGGATCTTGGTGCATCATCGCCTCAAGCAAGCCCGTATCGATCCTATCGTGACCCCTGGAAAGCCCTCTTCGCACGTGCACTCGCTCGTCGGCGTCAACGGTGTCAGCGAGGACACCACCACCGCACAGGCCCTTGAAGAAGCATCGACCTGCACGACTTCAGGAATCCATGCCGACATGTCGGCCTACTGGGCACCGACTCTTTACTCTTTCAACAGCGACAACGACACTTTCACCCCTCGACCCCTCGACTATGTCAACACATATTACCTGATGAGAGGCAATGTGCCCATCACCGCCTTCCCGCGTGGGCTCCAGTTGTTGGCGGGCAACGCGACACGTCGAGGACCGGGACCGACCAGGCAGAACGATAACACGGCGAGCTTCGTCTGCCTCAACTACCAGGACGGCAGTAGCCAGTGGCCGACGTTGCCACCGGGGCCGTGTCCGCAAGGGTTGAGGACGCAAGTGACGTTCCCTTCGTGCTGGAATGGCAAAGACCTCGTGACTGCCGATCACTCGCACGTGGTGTATCCACTGGGTGACAACGCGGACAACGGAGATTGCCCTTCCTCGCACAAGACTCGACTGCCGACGCTGTTCTACGAGTTTGTGTGGGGCGTGGATGGACAGGACAACGTGGGCAACTCGACGTGGGTGTTCAGCAACGGCGATGCGATCGGCTACTCTTTCCATGCCGACTTTATCGCTGCTTGGAACGAGACAATTCTGCAAGGTGCCATCGACCAGTGCGCCGGCAACCTTTTCAACGACTTGGAATCGTGCCCGCCGCTGGCAGAGACGCTGGACAGGAAAGCGTCGCAGATGTGCAACACGACTTCGTCCGAGGCCATCTCGGGCAGCATTGCTTCACTGCCTGGTTGCAATGTCGTCTGGAACGGCCCGCACGCTGGTAAAGGGTTGACGCCCGGTTGCGACCCGAACAAGGTGATGCTCAAACCGGCCAACTGGCCTGCTAGTAACTCGACCAACGCTACGACCCCTTCTCCTTCCAGTGCGTTGGCGTCATCTTCCACCGTCTCCACCCATAGTGCTGCCTCCACGTCTGCAGCCAACACACCTGCAGCAGTGGGAAACGCTGCGGCTGGCCAGACTCCCAAGTCGGTGACGCAGGCAAAGAAGCCGATCAACAAGGCTCCTGTGCATAAGCAACCGGCGCACAAGCACACGCCCAAACAGGTGACGGTGCAGTCGCACAAGAAGACCAAGGACCCTGTGTTTTTCATCTCCAAGAAGAAGGACGAGAAGAAGAAGAAGGAGAAAAAGAGCAAAAAGCAACGCAACCACTGAACTTTTCCTCTCTCTGCCAGCAGCGACGGCAGCGACACATGTAGAAATAACTCCCCAAAGTCGACATTTTTCTTTGTTAGCTGCCTTGCTGGCGTGATGCTTCAGTCTTTCTCGTCTCACCGTTAGAATTGCAAACACTGGCTTGTCGTTGAGGACTGGTTCCCGATCAACACGGCTTTCTTTCTACCTGTGCGTGCGAGAGTGTGATGATGCACTATGTGGTTCAAGGGGGTGCTGCCTCTCGCGTCTCTTGGCAGTCTTCTCGGCAAGGGGCGAGTCCAGCGCGGGCAATTGCGGGACAGCCAAGTTGTTTTTTTCCCTCCAGAGCCAGCCGCCAGCCAGTCACAGGTTCTCGTCTCTCTCTTCCGCCCAAAAATCGAGAAAGAAGGGTCCAAGCCGACCGAGCCCCGCGAAACTCGTGCAGAAATTCCTGCAGAAACTCGATTTTCCGAGAACAAAGGCGTCAAAAACGGCTTCTGGACGTATGACTCTTTCGCTTAGAAATGCCGGAGCGAGTGAGCGACTTCTGATGAGCTGATGTTTGCACTTCTCTCTGGATCGTCACACATTCCTTCATTAAATCACGCACTCTTTTCCTCTTCTCAACGACCGTCACAGTTGCCAAGGACTTTTCGCGACTCAGCATTGCCTTCGCCATTGTCACGGTATCGCCATTCGTCGCCTCGTCCTCGTCCTCGTCGCTCCTTCTTTCATGGCAATCACAGAGCCACCATGTTGATGTGCTCTTCGTCATCTCTGCTCCAACCCTCGCATTCATAGTCCAGTCGATTCTGTCGAACTGTCTGTACTATGCAGCCACCAACAATACCGCAGCTCAGCACGCCGGCCACAGCGGCATCCTCTCCGCGGCCGACGTGGAAGCAAAGTATCGCTGCTCGATGGGCCACCACCCTCCGCGTCGTCCGTCGCCACGTCTACTTTCTCGGTCCCGGCATCGTCGCTTCCGTCGCTTACGCCGATCCAGGCAACTGGGCCACCGACTTGCAAGCTGGCTCAGAGTTCGGCTATTCGCTCCTCTTCATCGTCCTGCTCACCGGCGCCTTTGCCGTCCTCATCCAGATCCTCTCGTGCCGCGTGGGCGTCGTCACCAACGCAGACATTGCTCGACATTGCCGCATGCTCATCCTCAAAGAGGATCGTCACGGCAACCCTACCCAAAATCGCATCTCGCATCCCAAGCTAAGACGTTGGGCATTGCTGTATCCGCTCTACGTCATTGCTGAAGGTGCCATCATAGCTACCGAACTGGCAGAGTTGACCGGCTCCGCCATCGCCCTCAACCTCCTCTTCCCCTCACTCCCGCTGTGGGCCGGTATCTTGATCACTTCAGTCGATGTCATCATCATCCTTTTCATCTACAAGCCTCCTCCCAACGGCAGCTTTAGGCTGCTGGAAGCGTTGATCGCTGCACTCATGTTTACCGTCCTGGCCTGCTTCATTGTTCTGTTGGTCAGGATCAAGCCCGATTGGCCGGACGTGTTTCACGGGTATTTGCCTTCGCACCATGTGGTTCAGAGCGGTGCTCTGTATGTCAGCGTCGGCATCCTCGGTGCTACTGTCATGCCTCACGCTATCATTCTCGGCTCGCATTTCGCTTCCATCGATAGACTGCCCAACCTCGACGATCAGCGTATCACCAACCAGACCAGCCAAGAACTTCTCGACACTCAACAAGATGACCCAGACCAGTCACGATGGCAGCTCATCACCGGTTCCTTCTCTCGTCTTATGCGTCCGAAACCAGAGACAAAGACCGAAATGCTTCGCTTAACCGGCATCGTGCGGTCCTTGATTCACCAACGCACGGGAACGCACGACGTCGATCCCGACACAGAAGAGAACATCCCACATCGTCGCAGCAAACGACAACGCTTGGAGCCGGACGACCTCCCCCCGCGTACGTTGGAAAACATCCGCATCCACATCAAGCACGCCTCGGTCGACATCGGTATGTCGCTCATCAGCTTCGCCATTGTCATCAACAGCGCCATCCTCATCGTCGGTGCCGCCGCTTTTTACTATACCCCGGACGGCAGTGGGTCGGGTCAAGTCGTTGTCGCCAGCCTCTACGACGCTTTCTACTTGCTCAAAGATCGACTGGGCAGCTTGGCGGCTGTACTGTTCGCGGTCGCGTTGCTGGCGGCAGGCCAGAGCGCGAGCATTACAGTCACCTTGGCAGGGCAGCTGGTCAGTGAAGGCTTCATCAACTGGCGCACCAATCCATTCTGGCGGAGGGTCGTCACCAGGTTGGTCGCCATCATTCCAAGCTTGACTGTCTCCCTGGCGGTCGGCAAAAGTGGACTGGATGAAATGCTGGTGGCTAGTCAGGTGGCGTTGAGCATTGCGTTGCCGTTCGTGCTGTTGCCCTTGATCCTCGTCACGGGAAGCAAGGCGAGGATGACAGCTCTTGTAGCTGATGAGGCGGCTGCCTCGGTGGTTTCATCGGCGAGATCGAGTGCCGAGGTGGACAGGAGGGGTGACGACGAAGTCGCCGATGTTGTTGTTGGAGCGGAGACGGGCAAAGCTAGGCCGGTTGGTTTGGACAGGAATGCCAGTACTAGTGCTTCGCTGGCGGTGGTGGAGAGGCTTTCGCGAGAGCAGGAGCCAGAGACGCCAGGTCAGGACCAGAAGGCGCCGTTGGCGGCAACCCATCCAAAACATCCGATCCAAGAGCAGCACCCATCGCCATCAACACCGACAGCAGCAGTACCACTAGCAACGCCCACGACAGCACAAACTCCCATGACGCAAGGCAGCAAATCGCCAAATTTTGCTTCGGCATGGTACGTCCAAGTTGTGGCTTATGCCATTTTTGCTGTGGTAAGTACGATTCTCTTTGCCTCCTCCTCTTTCACCGTACCGTACAGGGAAACAAGTACAGTGACTGACCCCTCTTTGATACCTACTCTTGATGATCACAGATCGTGGTAGCAGACGTCTACGTCTTGATCACCACCTTTATGGGCGTCGACTAAATCGTGTATACCATCGCTCGCATACTATGAACAATTTCGATCTCCCTTCTTAGGTGACCTTTATCGCTCTGGGATGATTTACAACACTCACGCCCCTCTTGTGAGCTTTCATCATTATGTCCGCGACAGATTGACACAGCGAAGATTTTGCGCGAGTGTGCAGACTACTATTGATTGAGATGGGAATGCAAGCGAAAATGAAAGTGAGGCGAAACCGATGAACAACGAAAAGCGAATTGTGTACAGTACAGTATGCTGCAGATGCGATTGTATGTGATAAGGCTTGGAGTGCGGTAAAAATCTTATGAGTTGGGGTGATGGTGATGACCATGATCGCCGACGGTGGGGAGTTGAAGCAACTGCATTGAGCTCGACGGTTCGAGCATGCTATCGTCCTCTTCCTTGGCAGGCGTCGGGTTGGTGGTCCACAGCGACTTGTCTTCAGCCTCGATCGCGGGTGTGTCGAGCACCGCAGCTCCCAGTGGCTTAGCAACAGGCGACTGGACGAGGAGACCCTTCTCCCTGTCGCCGTTGCGGCCGTCGTACTCGTCCTGCGTAAGCACGTCGGCGGCAAAGCGCTCGTCGACCTCGTCGTGCATCTCGATCTCCCTCATCAGGAAGCACAGTCCCCAGCCGACCACGGCGAAGGGGATGAGAAGGATCCAGACGTGGCGCAGCGCCGAGTTGTACACGCTGCGCACGGCGAAGCTCGCCTCTGGGGTGAGGTGTCGCAGCGCACCAAAGTGCATCGAGTAGGGAGAGGAGATGTCTTCGATGTTGAAGGGGAGCGAGCCATTTGCCGCCAGGCGTTGGATGGTTTCCGACTTGATGGCCTTGTGCACGGACGACTGGAACACTGCTTCTGCCAGCATGATCCCCAGAGTCTGGCCAAAAGACGCGAAGAACAGCTGCAGCGCGAGCGCCTTGGACGCCATCTCCACCGCCACCGATGCAAGTACGGGGAACTGGGGCGCGACAAACAAGATTCCACACCCAATCGCAATCGGAATTTGCACCAGCACCCACGTCGCCGCATGCGAGTTGACACCAAGCAGCAAGAGCAGCGGCACGCCCAGCAGCGTAAACAGCCAGCCTAGGTGGTTGTGCGGCACATAGCGCTGCATGACCTCGATGCTGATCGCAAACCCAATCGCGGTAAACGCGACGGTGCAGCTGAACGGCAGCACCATCCAGCCGGACATGATGGTCGACGAGAGCTTGACCGCCTGGAAGTAGGTCGGGATGACATAGATGATGGCCATCGTGATAACGCCGTGCGCAAAGCTGGTGAGGTGCGCGCTGACCGCAGTGCGGTTCGACAGCAGTGCCCGTGGGACGGTGGGGTTCTTGAGCTTGAACAGCTCCAAGTAAAAAAAGGCTACGAAGAGCAGGATCGATACGACGAGCGGCACGAGCACGGGCACGCTGATCCAGGAGTACTTGGCGCCGCCCCAGGTGAGCGACAGCCCCAGCCCGCACGTGGCAAGGATGAGCAGCGCATTGCCCGTCCAGTCCATGCTCTTGACTTTGGAGCGCACGTCGGTCTGCGGGGTCTTCATGTTCATAAAGCAGCTGATCATCATGATGGCCACGACCGTGATGGGGATGTTCAACCAGAACAGCCAGCGCCACTTGTCCTTGCGCGAAAAGACGCCACCGATGGGCGGACCGATGGCGCTCGCCCCGGCCCACACCACGCCCAAGATCCCCTCGTACGTGCCCCTCTCGCTCAGACTCACCAGATCGGCCACCACGATCTCAGCAAGCGAGATGATCCCCCCATCCCCAATGCCCTGCAACGCACGCCCGACGATCATCATCTCCAACGAATGGCTCGCCCCACAGACGACCGACCCAAACAGGAAGAACAGCAGCGACGTGATGAGGATCGCCTTGCGGCCCCAGATCTCGCACAGCCCGCCGGTCATGGGCAGGATCGACATGCCTGCAATCGTGTACGCCGCGCCGATCCAGATGTACGTGCCTCCCTCACCTCCGCTGCCGCTTCCGCCTCCACTGCTTCCAGACGGAGGAGCGATGGGCATAGTGGCATTATGCCGATGCTTACCGAACTTGATCGCGTCGTTCTGCAGGTCCGCGACAATTGTTGGCAGCGCGGTCGATACCGTCGTCAGATCCAACGCCGACAGGAACGATGACACGCACAGCGCTGAAAATACGAGGAAGAAGTGCACGCGAGCAGTGAGTTTCGCCTTGCCACGCGTCGACGAGTCGCTCGTCTCCATGCTGCTGCGCAACGTGGTGCTCGCCGGATCTTCGTCCGAAAACGACGTCCGAGAGACCGCGGTAGATGCATGACTTGCTGTGAGTTGGTGTGAGACTGTTGGCGCATCATCAGGCGTGTATGATGGTGGCAAGTGTGAGCTTGTGGCGCCGGGTGGGGCGAGATGTGATGTAGATAGGGGTTGTGATAAAGACATGGTGGATTCGAGTCGCCTCCTCTGAGGCAAGTCGGTGCGGTGGGTTCGTGCCTATGATCACCCTCCGCGACTAGGTGTCGAGATGGAAGCGCTTGTATAGAGAGATCTACGTCGAGCAGGCCAAGTTGGTGCCGAGGAACTTGTACAAGGTCGGGCCAGTGTTACTGCTTGTCTGTCTATGCTATATGTCTACGGAGCTGGTTGAGAACGATGCAGCAGGGCCAATCCGGGCTGTTTGAATGGAAACGAAGCTGGGAGACTGTGGTAGATGTATGCTAAAGGTGAAAGGGGAAGAGGAGCCAGAACGATGACGGTGCTTGATGATGCTTGAGGAGAAGGTGGCGATGGTGGTGGAATCTTGATACGCAGGAAGGACTCTGCTGCTGACTGCAATGCACACGACTCGTCCTTACGAGAAGGTCAGCAGACGGGACTTGCGCTGAGCAGCCTTCGTGTCAGGCAGACCAGCCGGCTCGTACGTTCCGTGCTGAAAGAACCGATTGGGTAGCCGGAACTGGGGCGGGGAAAAGGAATGGGAATCGCCGGACTCCAGAGTAAAGGACCGAGATGATGCAAAAGAGGATGCAATAGGCGGAGAGTGGATCGTCGTAGAGATACGTGGAGGGGGAACGAGTGCGAGGGACCGGTGAGTTCAGAGGAGGTGAAATGCAATGGGACAAAATGGCCAGGATCGAAACGGCTACTTGCTCACCGGATGTCTCCTTCTCCCCCCAGACAGCTCCGTCGCGCAGCCCAGGCGCGATGGACGTACACAAACTGGTGTTCCAGTGTCCGCCGCCCTCGGAGCGCCAAACGGTTGCCGTGCCTTTCGGCTCTCCTTCCTCAACGCAAGGACTCACTCGCATTCAACGCCGTCTTGTTCTTGGCAATGAGGCCATTGTGTCGGAACGCCTTTGATCGCACAATGACTTGGTGAAACACTGGCTGCGTGGCTGTGTCAACACCTCCCAAGCTCATGTGTGGTGACCTCCGACTTTGCCTGCAGGCCTGCAATTGCTACCTGCAGAGACGAGCGGTACGGAAGAGAGGGCCAGAGGGTTTCAGCATGCAACGGCAAGGCCCAGAGCGGCGTAATGCAGGGAGAAGCAGATGGAGCGCATGCCTTATACAGGCTACAATACTACAGTACACAGCAGGGTGTAAAAACCTGACAGCAGCGTAAATTTCACTGAGAGCCAGCCGTTCGGAGGGCGTGCCAGGGTCGGGGGTGGGTCTGGAATCGCATTAAAGAAAGTCGAGAGCAGCGGAACGGTGTGTAGATGATCAGACACTGGCTTCCTGTTGCGAACTGACCTTCTCACCCCGTGGTAAATTTGAATCGGTCAGTCTCTCGCTTGAGTTGCGAACGGCAACTGGACAACAGCCGACGGCGGTAGCACTGCAGCCGAACGCACGCAGAGCAGTCAGTTCTGGGGCAACCGAGCCGCGGCGATGTGTAGGGAAAGGGCAGCTGTGCATGCATGAGGTCAAAGGTTAAAGCGGCGGAATCGAGCTAATTTCAAGCCGCACAGCCACGACATCTGTCAGAACGAGACGAGGACGCGTCGATTTGCAAAACAAAAGTGACGGTGGCAGAACAGAACGCACGTGGGTTTCTCAAAGAGCCAACGTGTAGGTAAATGCGTACAAAAGAGAGAGAGAGTCTCGACTGGTAACAAAGTGTGAGAACCCCGGCCAAATCGCGAGCCCGGTCTTCCACTCGTGCGGCCTTTGCGGTTTTCTCTCCGCCTTTGATTGACATCCATGGTGTCATCTGAAGGGAGGATGAGCTATACAGTGTTTGTGACGAGAGCAAGGCGGAGGAGGGAATGTATTTGCAACTCAGCCTGCTGTAATGGGAACCCTCGCTGCGGGATCTGCCCCACTTTTCTCGAGATTTTTCTCGACGCACAGAAGCCTTGCACTGAACCGTGGGTCGGCAAACCGCTCTAGCGGCTTCCAGACCGGACAAAGAGGTATCGAAACTTGAACCTCCGCGAAACCAGTTGTCCATCCCAAGCCCGTGCCTCGCGTGCTTTTCTGGCGTGTGTCTCGCCACTCCTCATCCCCATTCCCTTGTTTTGCGATCAGAACGTGGTCCAGTCGGTGTTCCAAAGACAGCAATCTCGAACTGAGTGAGAAGCAGTTTCCCCATGAATCAAAAGACGTGCGTCGATTTGATTGACCGACGAACAAGTGGCACGTTTGAAGATCACGTCGCGGCTTGCAAGGTCGGTCGATGTGCGTCGCTCCGAGACCTGTTGTTTAGAAGCGTAAGGGCTCTGCCGAGACAGAGACACGCCCCCTTCCTTGCTCCGGCTAGTAATCTTAGATTGACGTTGCATGCCGCGTCCTTGCGGTTGAGAGGATGTGTTAGTGCCGAATCAGGTTGGACGAGGGCTCAGGGCTGCAGCGCCTCGGAGCGATGCTGCCTCCTTCGGTGCATTATGATCGGCAACATGCTGGTACATGGGCCAAGGGTCCGAATGTACGTGACTGTAGTCGGAATTCCATGGCTCGGCGGGACAAGGAGTAGTGTGGAGATGCAATGCAAAGGCATGCAGAGGAAAAGCAAGCAACAGGAAGCGATGCGTTGGCCGGCCGGCTGGCTGGCTAGCGTGCGGGCAAGGGGCCAAACAGTGGCTCAGTCAGTCTATTGGCCGTCGTCCGATCTGAGCTTCGGCACTGAGACATGATGTGCAGCAGCACTCGAGCCGTGTTAGAAACTGCTGTCGGCACGTCAAGTAATATTTAGGAAAAAATACAGTGCGAAACAAATGGGCCAATTGGGCGTTGGCTGACTGGGATTCCCGTTGCATGATTTCTCAAGCCAAATTTGACATCAACAGGCGAGAAAAGAGAATTCTAGACGCTCTGCACGTTTTTTATGCTCCGCTATTCCGCTGTAGGTCCTGAATTGAGGTCAATCTTCGTTGCACTCTCCACTTTTTTTCGGCATCTCAATTTACATGTTCTTCGGCATGCCTTTCAAATCGACTCGAGTAGGCGCACTTTGTATTCTCTTCTTGCATCTCGGCCTGCACCCTCGCTCCGAAATGTGTCGTTTCCCTACTGGCTAGCTGCGTACGCATAAGCGGTGGTCGATCGGATGAGGCTGCGATGGTATATATACACAACGCTTCTGTGACGTCTTTGACCGACTTGCCTCAGCTTGCCAGGTCCATGTGCAGTCACCATGGAAACGGTTATTTTTGGCAAGCTTCAGTCGACAATCGACGTGGCAGGACAGAGAGCGGAAAAGGGCACACGTTTCACGTCAGGCTCGTTCCCGCTGCAACGTGGATGGAATCTGCTCGAGGTTTTTCAGATTCGAATTCTGCGTGTGTGCGCAACCCAACGCCACTCAGACTTGGGGAAAAAAGGTCAGGAAAAGAAAACGGCTGGCTGTTCACGCAGGGATGCAAAGCACTTTTGCCGAGGCCAATTCAACCGGCGGGACTCTAAATTATAGTCCTCCCAAAGCCGCCCAAAACCCTGTTCTGGACAGTAGAATTCCCGTCGACTCGCTTGCACTGATGGATCGTACACTGGCTCAGTGCCCAGCTTTCGGCAATCGCCATTCACGGTCAACGTGGCCTTTTGCTCTGCTCTGCTCTGCTTTGCTCGTTTCTCTTTCCATCCACCTACGTGTGGCCAGTATGGTTCTGGAGTGCGTGCGTACACCTTGTCTCGACGTGCTCGCTCTGCTCCGACCTCTTCGTCTGCAGTCGAATACATGGTGCGATCAACAGAACAGCTGCTGGCTAAGCAACTAGCGTATGCACCCTCATGCACATCGCCAGCACAGCCTCTCCCATCCTCTTTCATGCCTCCAGCCATAACTGCAGAAAGCCTAGCTGTGGTCTACAGCTCTGCAATTCTCTTTGTGCTGCAGAGATCTCCATCACCCAATTTTAAAGGTATCCCACCTTGATTCTGTTCGCTGTTGTCCCGACTTGCCCATTGGCCTCGTCCTCTCCATTCCCGCCGGTAGCTCGGCATCCTCTTTCCTCTTTTGAGAGCACTCTACTTTCATTCCCTGAGAGAATCTTTGATATGAGCGCTCAGTTCCACGAAGGGGTCACCGGCGACACGGGCAAAGTCTTCGACTCGAGCGCTGTTACTGAAAAACAAGTCACGTTCCATGAGCGTGTCCTCGTGTTGTTCCTCGTCACTCGCAAAGCCCCATCCAGGGGCTAGACCGGCACTCGCTGGAATGTCCTGGACTTTGGCTTCACAGGAAGGCTGCAGACTGCACCACTTGCCCCACCCGACAGCACATTCGGACTAATGCCATTCATAGCCTGCTTCGCTTTTGCGTCCCTGGCAATTGTCCCACCTCTTCTTGTGCCCGTGCAAGCAATTGGTGTGCAGAGGCGCCTCCGTCTTGCAGCCCAATTTGCTCCGCCGTTTTGCTTGCACTACTCTTTAGAAGCGAGGGCTGTGCCGCCCAAGACCGCGGTAACATTCCTGCTCTTCGCTGCAGAGACGGTTGTGTGCAGGTCGTGCGATCGCAACCCTTCTACCGCGCGACATCAGTGCAGAGGAGGTAACACGTCCAGAACACAGAGGCAAAAGTCTCGGGAGCAATCAACACGCAACACTCTGTCACGCTTGCTTGCTCGCTCGCTCTCTAGTTCAAGTACAACGGCCGGTCTCAGCCTTCCGTCTCCGCGGCAGCACGGCAGCTGCGCCCGGTCTCCCTTCACTCGAAAGCCGAACCGCTCCCTCTATCCTTGCAGATAGACACGTACCCGCAGCTGACCATTTGCGTGGCCAGGCTCTGACCCTGACCTCTGGAGCCTCGTGCCTTCGCTACTTTTGGTGTCCCGCTCCATCCTCCTACCTTGCTCGGCCCGGCTCCATAAATCGCCTTGATCGAGTCCCAAGATCCTTTCTTCCTTACCATCATCTGCCCCTCTCTTCGTTTGTCACGTTCTGACTTCCACCGTCCTCTCTTTACACGAACACACACACTCTTTCTCTTTCTACTCTCTCCTTGCGAATCACTCCTTTGCTGTTGAGTATGGTTTCCACTCGCAGTCCCTCTCCCAGCAACACCGAAAGGTCCAGTGCCACTGATATCTCGACCGACGCAACCAGCCTCGTCGACTCAGTGGCAGCCCTCAACACCGACGACGACGCTTCTCTGCGCGAGCAGACAATCCAAGATGTGCTCAACGGCTCGCGAATCCTGATCACGGGCGCAGCTGGCTTTGTCGGTGCTGCCCTGCTTCACCGTCTGCTCGGCGACGAAAGCTTCAACGTCAAGCAGGTGGTCGCCATTGTGCGAGGCAAGACCCCCGAGGATGCACTCAAGCGTCTTCCCAAGGCGGTCCACCACCACGCCAAGCCCGAGTCTGAGGGTGCTCTGCCCAAGCTGGTTGTCGTGACTGGCGATTGCGCTCGTCCGAACTTCGGTCTGAACGAACAAGATTTCGAGCAGGTGCGCAAGACCGAGATCGTCATCCACTGTGCCGGTGACACCCGCTTTACTCTGCCCATCTCTAAGGCGTTCGAGGCTATGGCCGACTTGGCCTACTTCACGGCGCGCTTCTCGCTCCTCACTTGGAACGTCAAGACCCACATCCACGTTTCCACCACTTTTGTCGGCTGGTACCTCAAGAATGGCTCGCTGGTCAGCGAGACTCTGACCCCCGAGGGATGCGGCACTCAGGTCGACGAGCAAGCTGAGCACGTCAACACCTACTTCCAGGCCAAGACCTACGCCGAGTCGTGCGTCAACTCGCTCTTCACTTCGCAAGTGGGGCGGAAGCTGCACGGCAAGACGTGCCGAATCGTGCGACTCGCTACCTTGGGACCTTCTATTGATTTTCCCAGAAACGCTTGGGGTGCCGGTCACCCTTCGAGCCCCGTCTGTGCTGCTTTGGCTGCTCAGTGCGCCGATCCCAACATCATCTTCCCCAACGCTGGTCTTGATGTGATTCCTGTCGATATTGCGGTCAACCAGATCCTGGCCATCACTGCGTCGGCACATGCGCTGCAGAAGCTGCCCACGACGCACCGCCTGCACCCCAAGAACCCTGCCGCGCCGACGAGCAAGCATCTCGCCGAGGTGCCCTGCTACCACGTCGCTTGCGGTAGCGGCGACGAGGCGCGAATCCCCATGACGCTGCTCAACGACGAAGCGGTCAAGATCGAGGAGCCTTACATCCCCACCGCCAACCTGCTCAAGGTGTACGACCCTTTCATCACCAAGATTGTCGAGTTCGACGTGGTTCGCACACGTACCGTCCTCGGCCTGCCCGCATTGCAACCAGACGAGAAGCGAACGCTGGACAAGGCGAGCATCGCCGATCTGCCCCTCAAGCACGGCTCGCTCAAACTCGACATCGTCAAGTCGATTCAGGACAAGTTCGGAAGCGCAGAGCTCCAGGGCTGGACCGGATACCTCCAGCAGGTCCGTGACGAGATGGAGGCCATGGGACCGCGTTCCGACTGGGAAACCTTCGTGGACTAAGATCCCCGTGTCTTCCAATCCATGATTGCATAGACCGGATTTTCACCGTCTGTTGACTCTTGGCGCTCTTTCGCCCCAGCATACCCTTCCATAGACAGACTCTTTCTCCTAGATTCCTTGATTCACTGCCCGCTTCGCATTGTTGTACTGTATATAGCGACTTCCGGTCTTTGTCACGAAATCCTGCATTTGGTCAACAAAGAAATCCGCCCGCTGCGGCTTCAGAGTGTGCAGGTGTAGCAACAGGGGCCAGCTCGGCGTCTCATTGGGCTGCTTTCGCGAACAGGAGGCAAATGCGACGTGGAATGTCATTACGGGTGAAACATCAAGAATCGTTAGATGCGTTCTAGGAGTGGACAAACAGAAGGTATCGGCGAACATCTGCTTCATGATCGGGGAGGAAACGTGCGATAGTTATCAAGGCGGAAAGAATGGAAAGTCTATGAGGGCCCGGTACAAAGGGATTGAACAGTGGAATGTGAGACGAGGTACATGGGTTCAGGGGTTAGCGGGCTGTGCTGCGCGCGCAGAAAGAGGTCTAGAACGCTCCCCGTTCGAAGCTGCTAGGCCTCAAAAGTGGAAATGACCCGAGTGGCCACACGCCTGCCCGAGAGCAAAGCTCCCTCCATGTACCCCTGCCAAATCTCGCTAGTAGCGTCGCCAGCAAAGTAGAGGTTGCCGATCTTGGACATTTCGTCACGCTCATCCTCCTCAAAGCTGGTGAGAACGCCTGGAGGATTAAACGAGCCGTATCCACCGGTGGCGTAGGGAGCAAGAGTCCAATTCATCTCGAGTACCTGGGTTGCGTTGCGCGCCTCGTCTCCAAAGAGTGTGACGAGGAAATCGAGCACGACTTGCTTGCGAGAGTCGGCATCTGGATGCTCGTGCAGGAAACGGCGGGAGTTGTTGCCGAGCACGAAGGCGACAATGACGCCACGTTTGGCGTCGGCGGGCGAGTTGTCGTAGGTCATCTGAACGGGACTCATGCCGTCTGCGTTGATCATGGCACCGTTGAGGCCTGCATCTCGCCAGAAGGGAGTCGAATAGACCACGTTGAACTTGATGGCCGACCCCATGGGCTGACGACGGTAGTACTGGATGAGTCCGGATGGCAGAGGCGGCTGGAAATCCATCTGACAGAGCAAGGGTCGGGGCGGGGTGATGATGACCACGGGTGCGTTGTATTGTTGGCCTTCGGTTGTCGAAATTTTGTACACAGCTTGCGGTCCCGGTGTAGAGTCACCATCGTCGGCCCTGTGGACGTTGAGCACCTTGGAGTTGAGCTCGAGAACGCCCTCGGGAAGACGAGCAGCAAGGCGCTCGCTGATGGCTTGAGGGCCCTGAACGATACGCGTTGTCTGGGCGTCGCTCAAGACTTGCTCGATATCACCACCAGCACCCGCAACGGTCGCAAGGAGGTCGAGGAAACTAATGGATTCGGAATCCTCAGCGTAGACTGCTTTGATAGCCATCCTGAAGAGCTGCTTGGCCTCCGAAGTCCACATGGCGTCGTCGATCCAGCAGCCAATGGACCTCTCGTCCCAGTAGCGAGCATTCTTCGCCTGGCAAGGCGTCTTTGCCGGCACGGCTTTGGACAGGCTATTGATCTTGCGAGTGGCCACGAGCAAGTCGAGCGAGGGGAGGATGCCGCACGGGATCATCTCCTTGTATGACTTGACCTTGCCATCGGTGGAGCGGTAGATGCTTAGTCCCTGGTCGTATGTGTTGTGGGTCTCGAGGCCGAGCTCCTTGATGAGCTTGAGAATCTGGTCTTGACCAGGTCCGATCCACTGCCCCCCCATTTCGACAACGTTGCCGTCGTCGAGACGCATGTCGAGCGTCCTACCTCCTACTCGATCGCTGGCTTCGAGCACTTTGACGCCGAGGCCTGCTCGACTGAGTTCGTCGGCGGCAATGAGTCCGGACAGGCCTGCACCGATGACGACCACATCAATTTGACCCGTCTTTTTTAGTTGGGGGATGGTGTTGGCAGCATCCTTGAGTTTTGCGCCGGAACCGCTCTTGATCGAGCGGGGGACGAGCGTCGTTGAGTCACTTTCGAAGGAGCGTGCCTCGAGTGCAGATCCGGCTTCAGTCTGAGCCTTGGTTGTGGGAGACTTGCGGTTGCCAGAGGACTTGGCCTTGTTCGAGCTACCCGATCCGCCCAACCAGGCCGGCCTTCTCCAAGCCATTGCACCGATTCGAGCCTGTTCTAGGCAATCAGGCAGCAGTGCACGGGAAGCAAGGTACGGAGAATGTTGTCAGCGTGAAGTGATGATGGTGGCAAGAAGGGCAGATGCACATAGGGGGGCCAAAGGATCTTACATTCAGGGTTCACGGGAAGCGCGGGGCAAATCTGCAATCATGCATTTGTCTGTCTGCCCTTCGATCCTGACAAGAGTTAGCGAACTTCGGCATCTCACTTGGAAGCACACCCGAACCGCCGGTAGCTCCCTCTCTCTCGTTGTGGCCTGGCTCTCCCCTTCTCTTCTCTGTCTCACACCGACCGATCCTCTCTCTACTGGATGGCAATCTGGGCTCATGCGTTCGGACTAGTCACAACCCCGCCAGAGCTGCAGCTAATTCCTTTGCTTGTATCCCGTTGTTCGGTCTTCGTCGGCCAACGAAAGACCCCAGCTGTGCGGACCCGCTCATGTGCATTGGTGCCGCACGATCCCGTATGTCGAATGCCGACATACCAGGTGCGATCAGGAAGCATTTGCATTCGGGCACCGTCTCGAGGTTTACTGGATTCAGCATTGACTCAGGCAAGTGAGCCGTCTGCTTTGAGGCAAGGCTGCTCCTGTGAGAATCATTCACACTTTTTCTTAGCCATACAAACCTATGTCATTGTGCCATCTTTATGAAGCAAAAGAAGAATCCCTTTTCTTTCTACTCAACGCATCTGCTTATAATTAATCATACTTCTTGGATGCTGCAAGACAGTAAAGGTTCAAAATTATGCCTTGTTCCACCTCTCCTTAAATATTTAAATATTTAAAATTATTTCCTCCGCAGTAGAAGTACATTTCTTTAAGTTTTAAGTTACCGTCTATTTCTGTTGATGCTCATCGCTACTTAATCGGCTCTCACGGGACCCGCTATGATCCCCGCATAATAGACGGTTCGGCTTCATGAAATTGCTCTACTCGAATTAACGTTTCAGCTCCATGAATTTGCTCTACTCGAGTGCTTTTACTTTACGGACGCAAATGCGGCTTCTTTACTACAGTGCTGCAAGACATATTCTTTATTTTGACTTTACCACTTTCACTGATATAGAGTCTGCGACTCGCAATTGATTTGCTTTGTAATAAAATACGTGGCCGGCCCAGATACTTGTCAAGGTTTATTTCATAGCGGATCTAAGACAGAAGAATAAAGGATTAATTTAGACCACAATGTCCCACCGGTTGCAGTACGCGCGATTGTGTCTAACCCGAAGTACCTGCATTTACTACAATTTGAAGACTGATTATTTGGCTTTTCTTCATGAATGTCACAGATAAAGTATTTGACATCAAAGCACAAAACGTCATCTACTTCACACAAATTCAAGACGATGTATAAAGTTGTCTTGTGAAGCGTGAGTTGGTCGCAAAAATCATGTTTATGCTGCTAAGTACGAGAAACTACTGCTTATGTTCCTACGCAGACGAGCAACATGATTTATGGGTCAAATCGTACGTTCCTTCCCATCTTTGATGTGCGGCTTACTTATTTACTCGTAGGTAGTCAGATTCCTGTCTCTCACCCCAGCTTGGGACTATTTAACGTTTGTTCCATGAAGGACACGAAATTTGGAAGAACCGAAAATGGTGGCACAATCCGAAGTGGTCGTCTCACAAGGCACAGTCAGTCGACCAAAGATCATGAGCTGCACAAGACTCTTACCTCGCAATTGCCACATGCATCTCAGCAAGGCGATGTCTAGCGCTGGTCCGAGTGGGCGAGCAGCGACGCAGCCTGATGAAAGGTAGCTCATGACCTGTTCAGGCCACCGGGTCAGAGACTCGAACGGCTTTGCTAGTCATAGACCGACGAGAACAGCTTGAAGTGCATCTTCAAGGGACTGCGCTTTATGAGGGAGACTCTGAGCTGCTTGTGCATGAGCAGGGGGGAATGGAGTTGAACTTTGAGATGACTTAATGAATGCAATGCAAAGATGGAGACCGCAAATCGAGCCTGCCTATCTGAGTTGAGGTATAATACAAGCACGATTGTATGCCATAGAAAGAGGGAGCCGGAGAGGGAGTATTTGGGGAAAGTGTCGTCTTGGTGGGAGGAGGATGGTTGATAGTCAAACGTGATGCTGGTACGAAATGGCTGCTGGGGGCACAGCAACTGGCTGTTGCGGCTGGACTAGTCGGTGTCCATGCCCATGGTCATACCAGAGTTGCCAGCACCAACAAGGGCGGATTTCGGCTTCGCAGAGTTGGCCTTGACCTTGATCTTTTCGCTGGAGGTAGAGGCAGTGTTTTTGGCAGCGTTGATTGAGGCACGGAGATGAGCGTTGCGGTGGACAAGGAGACGGTCGGCCTCCTTCGCCTTTGCCTTGACACCTGCTTTGGCCATGCGAGCCTTGTAAAAGGCGATCTCCCTGCGCGTCTTGATCTCCTGGATGCGCTTCATGGCAACGAGGGTGGTGGCGACGAGCTCGCGGTCGTAGCGAACGGGGACGTTGCGCTTCTTTTCGAATTCGAGAGTTGAGTCGACGGTCATCTCCTTGCCGTTCGCCTTGCGGAAAGCCTTGGTCCAGCGCACCTTTCGTGGGTTGCGCTTCAACTTGTAGTTCTTGTGGCATTTGGATTTGCAAAATTTGAAGATCTTTGCATCGTTGCGAACAAAGGTGATGCCCTTGCCCGGGTAGCAGGGGGCAGAGCAGAAGAAGCAATGTTCGATCCTCATGGCGGAAAGTGGAGATTGTTATCTCGAGAGAGGGAGAGGGAATGTGTGATTCTTTGAAGGCGGATGATCGAAGGCCGTGGCTGTGGAACTTGATTCGACCGAAGGGTGGCGGGCACGCAACAATGACAAGGTTGTCGTTGTTGTTGGCGTGCTTGAGAGAGTGTTGCGGAAAAGCCGAGCCCAGTTGCTATACGTACGATTAATTGCTGCAACTAAACGACGATTGTGTACTGGGTTGAATTGGTGACCACAGGGTTGGTAGGTGGTGGTAGTGGTGGTGGTGGTGGTGAGAGTAAGATCGACTGAAAGTAGAACAGGGTTCGACCAACTTTGACTGACGAAGTGCCACTCTAAAATTTCAAATCTTCTTCCCTAAGATGGAAAAAAAGGAGAGGAGAGAATTTTGCTGAGAGCGATCAGATTTCGGAAGTCGGCTCTCCCGCTGATACTGATCGGGCAATCCCCGAATCGGCTGGCTGAGTTGAATCGATTTCGAGTTGGAATTCTCGAAATGCAAATGCGCCTTCTTGTGTCGGGCGAGCCATCTGATCATTGGTTCACTCGTACCATCACCACCACCATCGCCACCACCATCGCCGAGGGGTCATCGTGCGCGACACGGGATGAATGTGCCACTCACACTGCACCACCATGGTGCGGGACCAAGCTCACACTCATCTCACCGTCCGTTGATCACACAGCAACGCCTGGTCGGCGCTTCGAGTTCCATTCCCGCCGACTTTATCCACAACGAGTTTAGCTTCGAGCAGCACATCAAGGACAGTCTCAACGTCAAGCTGGACAACGACGCGCAGCTATGTCCAGATTACTCGGAGAGGCTGCAGTGTCCTCGCGGTGCCTCATGTCCACGTCGACATGTCAAGCCGAGCCATCTCAACTTTCTGCCGCAAGGGTCGACAGCGCTACGTGATCCCAACAAGCGCACCGTCTGCAAGCATTGGCTTCGAGGACTGTGTAAGAAGGGCGACCAGTGCGACTACTTGCACGAATACGATATGCGAAGGATCCCCGAATGTAGATTTTACGCCACGTTTGGATTCTGCAACAGCGGCGATGACTGCCTCTATCTTCACGTTGACCCCGCCATCAAGAGGAGGGAGTGCGAAAAGTACAATCGAGGCTTCTGTCCCAAAGGCCCCCTCTGCGCCAAGAAGCACATTCGTCGCGTTGCATGTCCGCTCTACCTCACTGGTTTCTGCCCACAGGGGCTCGAGTGCCCACGCGGACACATCAAGAGTACACCACCCTCGAGCGCATCACGGTCCAATTCACCTATCCTCACACATCGACCCTTGACAGCGGCAGAAGCGTTTGGCATGGGAGGAGGTCGCGGCGACGAGTATGCAGACGGCGGAGGGATGCAGAGGAATCGTGCTCCGCCTGGACGTTATGGAATGCCGGCTGGAGCAGGGTTCGCTGCACGTGGTGATGATGCGGCAGGACGCGCACCCATGGGCTACGGCAACAATACGAACACCATGCCAAGAAGGCCCAACAACGGATTCGGCCCCCAATCGCAGGGAGCACAAGACGGAGGACGTCCTGGATGGCGAAAGGATCTGTCCGAAGTGCTCTGCTTCAAATGCGGAGAGATGGGTCATTTTGCCAACACGTGTCCCAACCCAGCACTTCCAGGCAATCGTGGAGGCGTCGAGCGTGGCCCAGGAGGCCAACAACGTCAAAGAGATCGACCGCGACCATACTAGCCGTCGAAGCTATCATTCCTTTCATCTGTTCACCATCGTTCAACACATCCAATTGTACTTTTACTCGTTTGCACACACAATATGATCCAACAACGCACTGGACACCATCCTACCGCCAGTCTGTATCGTTGCAACGTCGAATTTCGACGGCCAAAATCCCCCGCAAATCACAACCCCACTTATGGCTCAGCTGAGAGAGAAACAAACGAAATTCAATTTCGGCGAGAGTGTGTATGTGTTGCGTGAGAGAGAAGGAGAGCGAGGGAGAATTATTATAACCTGGAGTGCGCATCTTCCGTCGGGTATTCCGCATGCGAGCGCATGGTCTCCTCGGAGCAGCATCCGAATGCGCTTTAGCTTTTTTGAAATCACTCATCGTTCCGATCCTTCATCATACTCTCGACTCAGCCTTTTGTGCCACCACCACCTCATCCTCGACTCTCGGTCACGGAAAATAGCCACCTCGCTTGGGTACAGATGGCGAAGCTGCGTCTCGAGCTTTGAGCGCATCGACGCTCCAGCTAGCTGCAACCGACCGGCGTTTATTACCACCACCCCTCTCGCTCGACTCAAGATGCCCGCGGATAGGAACGCACAGCAGCAACATCACCCTCATCGCCATGATGAGCTCGCCGCCGTTGACGCCAAGATCCCACCCAAACAAACAGCGAGGCGTAGAGCATATGCAAAACGAAGCTGCCTCAAATGTCGCGAGAAGAAGGCAAGATGCGAGCTACCAGACGAAAGTCTCAATGTCCCCTCTTCCATGACGCCACTGACCAACGATTTGGCCTGTCATCGATGCAAGGTTCTCTCGCTCGATTGCGTTGTATGGGACGGTGACCGCAAACGAAGGCCGAGGGTGTCCTCTCCCGGTTCGGCTCTCGAAGGTAATCTAGGGAAGTGGCCATCTACCATCACCAGCACCACCGTCAAGGCCGAACCAAGTTCATCTCGTCTACCCTCATCTCCACCTCGTAGTCCTGGATCGTTAGAGCAACTCGCCGCTGCTGCTGCTCGTCTGTCGGATCAACGATCCGCCTACCACGATGCTCCCGACTTGTCTCCCCATGCGGCCACGAGCTCCAACGATGCTGCCAGCTCTAGAGAAGCTGCCTCCACCCTCGCATCCGTCCAATTCTTCAACCCGGTCCCTGATGATGTCGTGACTCCCCACTCGGCCTCCTCTACGCCTTCAGCACGCGGACACGAACGGTCTTCCATGCATGCTTCCTCGTTGTCCACCCATTACAAGCCTCCTGCACCTGGCTCAGCACCCTCACCCAACAACTCGGCGACTTCGATTCCATCCATGTCTGCGAAAGTGCAGCCGCCCGGACGGACCTGGACCTCGCTTTGGAGACCTCTCTCGGTTCTCATCGACTACGCCGCTCAGCAACCTAGCTTCACTACTTATCTCGTCTCTCGCATCGACCGCAATCTTACCGACCTCGACATTCTCAACCTCATCCCACGCTCTACCCTCTCTTACCTCAAGCCTTTCCTCAAGCCCTACCTCCTCTGGCATCCGCATTTACCCGGCTTAGATCAGATGTACGCCGCCCATCGCAGGCGCCCCACCATCTCCAGCGCACTTCTCCTCAGCTCCTTGTGTCTCGTCTCTTGCCGTCACGCTATGCCCCTCAGCGATCCGTTGGCCGTCCAGCTCTCTACCCTTGTCGACCAACTCGGCACGCAGATCTTGCTCTCGACGCCAAGAGACATGTACACCGTCCAAGCACTCGAACTCCTCCTGGCACACGAACCTTCCCTCGTCGGAACCAGCGTCGCAGGATCCGCACAGGCAGAACGAGGCAACGGTCTGCTGGGCGAATCCCTGCTCGCTGCCGCTCTCACCATCGCTCGAGGCCTTGATCTTGACAAGGCCATCGATAGCGTTGTCGACCTTTGCCGTCGTCCCGGGCCCACGGACCCCAAGCAGGCGCAGCAACGCCGCGACTTGCTTGACAAGCACTTGGCCGGTGCCTCCCTGTGGCAGTCCTTGAGCATCTGGGAGGGCCACTTTTCCTTTGTTAACTCCACCGTTCGTCCCATTCAACTTAATGATCTCACAGCAAAGGCAGAAGCCATGGTGGCCATCGACAATGAAGGTCGCAAGATCGAGCGTCTGCATCGCGACCCCTTTCAATCCATCGAAAGCCGCTTCCCTGGTCTCGACGAAGATAGCGTCCTCCGCTCTGCCGGCCGCACGGGACTTGTCTACCGCCTCCAGGCTATGGCTCGCTTTCACGATACCATCGCGGGCATGTATCGCATTCTGGCTACTGCAACCAAACCGGAGCTTGACCCTCCTGCGTCGCTCATGCCAACGACACCAGAGACGCGCCAGCAAATCCTCGACTTGCTGTCCTCGTCGTCACAGCAGCAGCTCCTCTGGCAGGCCGCCAAAGCCCAAGCTTTTAGTCCCTTTGCAAGTGTGCGGCCCGCTCTCTTGCTCGAAGACTGGGCCACCATCGAGTCCTACTCGCTCCAGGAACTTTTGCCGTGCCTCGCCATCTGCGCTTTCATGACAGGCGAGCTCAATCATGGCTTTTCTGCCAACGAGATGGTCGACGCTCTTCGCTTCGATAGCAGTTTCACAAAGCACGGCGCCATCATCTCGGAGCGCAGAGATACCGAGACGCACAGCCTGCTTAGCGTGTTCAGCCTCTTTGATCGGGGTCTTGGCTATTCGCAACCCGACATTTTGACGAGAGGTGGCCCCGCTGCACAATCAAAGAAGCAGCGCGGCTCTCTCTGGATCGAAGCCACAGGCGCTCCGTTGCTGCTCACTACCGCCTTTGTCACTGATGGCTGCAAGACATTCCTCGAAAAGACCGCCTGCTCTCTGCACGGCTTCGACTTTCTTCCTGTCACCGTCGACATGCACATGTCCATGATGATCAACGCGCTCCACAGGCTCGACGAATGCGACCGAAACGAGTATCTGCCGCCTCTTCGGCCAAAGAGAAGTAGCATGCCGCCGCCACCCGCCGGCAGGCGTCTGCCCAGCCTCCCTCCTGATCTCACAGATCCCAAGGATCAAGCTACGCCCGGAAAGAGCATCTCGCAGATTGGCGTCCTGTTCATCGAAGAGATGGTGCAGGTCATGCAAAAGTGGAAGCTGGGTGCATCCTTACAGAGGGCCATGCCGCTGCAGTTTCGCCACTTGCTCACAAAGGCGTCAGCGCCGGCATCGTCTGCAGATGGCCAGTCTCAGCCAGTGTCGACTGACACGTCCGCGATGCCGGCTGATGTTCAACCGTCACCAAAGCCAAGCACGCAGCAATCTCACCAGCCTGACCCGACGATGCACCAGGACCATCAGGCTGCTTCAAATCACTTTGCTCCAAATCCGAGCAGTAACACCGCTGCCATCAATTTCAGCGATTACCAAGCACATCAAGGTCAGACTGCGTCGTTCCCTCAAAGCTTTCAACACAGCTTCGTGTCCGGCTTGCCACAACAGCAACAACAGCCGCCCAATCTCACTGCACCTTCGGGCGGTGGTCACGGAGGAATGTTTGATATTCCCATGTTTGACTTGTTCGGTTCTGCTTCGACCACCGACTGGGCCAACAACGTGCCCTGGTTCGATCCAGTCGATAATGGTGCCTCTGCCCCCGCTGCCTTGTCCTTGCCGAGCTTTGGCAATGGGCATGCTACATCGCAGTGGGGACAGTATTCACAACAACAACCGTTTCCGCCGCAGCCATCGTTGCCGTCGCCGCTGCAGAATACATGGCCCGCACCACAAAGGAAGCGGAGTTCGGACACTCTGCCTCCGCTCCAATATACATCGGCGCCGACGACACAGGCCAACACCGTGTACAACGCTGATTACGGCAGCTACTCTGGCTATCCCCTACCCACTTCAAGTTCGGCCGCTGGTCTTGGCAGTGTATATGGCGAGCAAAGCGATAGTGCACTAGGGCAGACCCAGCCTCAGTCAATTTCCAGTAATGGTGCGCATCATCATCATTACCGTCATCAGCAGCAGCATCATGCATTCCAGCAGCCTCCTCAGCAGCCTCCTCAGCAGCAGCCGCCTCCTCACCGGGCCCACTACAATGGAGATCATCACGGTGGCCGATAAATTACGACTTGTACTCTTACTCATGTTCAACTGTATTATACGTGTGCTGGTTCGGCTCACTTTAATCATCAAGTGATTCAGTCAGGCAAATACGCAGCGGGGAAAAGCATGCGCAATGGGATGCTCTGAAAATGACGAGAGCTGCTTCAACATGTCTGATGAAGGAAGCTCACTTTGACTCAACGAACTGAGTGTGCGCGTGAGGTTGTCTTCAAGACGCCTGATCACCGACGAGGAACGAAGAGGTCTGTGAGGTGTTGAGGCTCTGAATTGCATGAGAAATATGGGTATGTTGTCTGATATGATGACGGTGAAAAGCCATTGCGTCGTTGCAAGGCACGAATTACGAGTACAATATTTGAGCTCCGAATAGAGAGATAGATAAGTTATCAGATGGCATGGGGAAAGGGACGAGGGCATCACTCGTCTCGAACGCCAGGCTGAACGCTCTGCATCAGCGTTTCCACCTCCCACCTCAACCTGGTACACCACAGATCCAAGGGATGATCGCTCTTATCCTCGCCAAACGGATCCTCGATCTCGCTGCTGATCCCCTCCAACCCAATCAGCATCATGCTGAAGACGGCGGTGAAGGGGACGACCTTCCAACGAAGCTCGCCGACGAGCGCTAGCGGCAAGGTGAGCAGGTAGAAGAGGCAGGATTGCTTGAGGTGGATGGCGTAGATTAATGGAGTGGGAGTGGTGGAGATACGGAGCATAGACGAGGAGAGCGTGGAGAGGAGGAGGAGTTGAGTGTTGAGCAGCGAGAAACCGGCGGGGCCGAAATCGTCGAGCAGACCGGCGCGGCGGGTAGAGGCGAGGTAGACGTGGAGCTCGGCGAGGATGCGTTGCGGAAGGGAGACGGGGTGGTCGGGGGGAGAAGGCGCAAGCAGGGGTGACGTTTCTGAGTGTATTGCTTGTTCGACGTCGTTGTCATCATCACTGCGACGGCTGTTGCTGGTGTTGGGGTGCTTACCATCCACCGTGTCGGCTGGACGAATCCATTCCCGCGGCAAGACATCCTTCAAATCAGCCCAATCCGTACCCCTCTGCGCGCGCAACTCGTGCTTGACCGCAAACATGAATGCGATCAACAATCGCAGCGCTCGCTTCTTCCTCTGCAGCCTCCACTGCTTGCGCTCCACCTCCTTGTCCGTATCCACATTGACCCAGATTACAGTCGCTAAGCTGCGTGTAGTAGTGCTCGCATCCTGCCACAGCTTCCTACCCTCATACCACCGATCGTAGCTCGTACTGTTCCTGAAGACTAACAGCAAGCCCACGACCACCGACAGCGAGCTGGTTATCGAGAACGAGGTGGTCCATTGCTGCTCCCATACCAGATCCGCCGCTGCGATCACGGTCGCATACAGCGTCAAAAAGAGGACCGAGGGCAAGATGCGCGGTAGCACCGATCCAGAGACACGGAAACAGTCGAGCACAAACGACATGCGTGATAGTCGCGGTTTGGACTGCTCGAGTTGCTGTTGCGTCGTGTACTGGTGGAAGGCGGTCGATGCAAAGGACGAGGACGAGGTGGAGGTGGTCATGCTGGGATGCGGGGTCGTCATAGTGCGCGAGGTTCCAACCTCTAGCGGCTGGCCTTGATCGATAGAGGGGTCGTGGGATCGAGTAGTCGTTGCTAGATGGTCTTCAAGACGAAGCTGAGAGAAGGCAATATCAGGTGGTCTATCCACTTGAATTCAATGCGTGCGTGTTAGCAAAAGCTCGAATTCGTGAACCGTGCGTGCGTTGTCGGCGAGACCAACACTATTGCTGCAACTCGCTGGCAATTTGATTTTCTCCCAGAGATTGTTTTGTGAGCGAGCCGAGAGGGCCGTGTTGGCGCGTATCGAGATCTGACGTTCGCGATTGCGTCTCGCGTAGATGATGGAAACCCTCACAACGAACCCCAGAGCTTGAACGTCCTCCCCCATTCGCCACTCACGAGCATCTCGCCATCAGAGCTGATATCGACGCTCATGACCCTTCCACCGTCTCCACTGAGCGTGCGCAACAGCTGCCAGTCATCGGCGGACCAGATCCTCACCATGCCATCGTAGCCCGAGGTGGCGAGGTAGAGGCCATTTCGACTGATCTCGTGTTGTTCCTCTCCGTCTTGCGGCGCAAATGGCGACGTGCGATGCGAGAGAGAGCGGAAGAACCGAACGTCGGAAACGGACGACTTGTGCGCAGGGATGGTGTAGATGGATTTGAGCGCGCGCATGTCCCATATCCTCACGGTATCGTCGCCGCTGGCAGTGGCAAGCTGGTAGCCGTTGGGCGCAAAGTCGATCGAGAGAATCTCCTTGGCGTGACCGTCGAGCACCATGGCTGATCTGCCCGTGCGCGTGTCCCACACTCTACCGATAGCGTCGAGCCCACCACTGGCTACGAGTGCACCGTCGTCTTGAAACTCGACCGCGTAAACTTCCTTGCTGTGCCCTTCTTGAACAGTGAGGCATTGAGAGCTGGCGACATCCCACAGCCGCCACGTGCCGTCAAACGAGGCACTTGCCACGTAGTCGCCCGTTGGATGGAACGCCGTTCGTGCTACACGCGCCTCGTGGCCTTGCAACGTAGCCAAGGGCCGATCGCTGTCGAGGCTCCACAGGCAGACAGAAGCATCCCCAGCTCCAGAGACAAGGTTGACAGCCGCAGCATCTTGAGTCAAGGTCGCCTGCGGATGCCATGCTAAGCCCCCCACTTTGTCTGTATGCGCTCGCAGCGTACTCTTGTGGTTAGCACTGGGCACCTGCCAGAGCTTGATGCTGCCGGACCAACTGCCTGTTGCGAGCAGTTGCGAGCTGGGTGCGAACCGCGTCATTGATACGGGACGGTCGTCGCCAATCTGAGAGCCGAGGTTGGTGTAGGCCTTGATGGGCTCAAACACTTTGGAGCGCAATTTGACGATCGAGGCGAGTGGGACGGCGGCGTCTCGGCGTTGTACTGCAAGTCTGCGTTTGGCACGCTGGAGTGAAAAGCAAGCCATCTTGCGGCGTGCATCAACGACAGCGGGTGAGCCTTCGGTGTAGAACTCTTCGTCTTCCTGGTCGTCGTCGCCGCCTTCTGCTGAATCGCTATCGCTGTTTTGCTGTGAGTCGTGTGGAGTTGAGGTCGATGAAGGCTGCTGCTGCAGTTGTCGGGCAAGCAGCTGACGAAGACGTTCACGACGATCCATCTCGCGTTCGCCAAAGCAAGTGATGGGTTCGCCGAGTTGTCGCAATCGTAACCTCACTTTGGGGTCCGAGGTGGGGATGGCAAGGCTCCTGGCCAGCTTGCGCTGATCGAGTTGAGCGGACAAGGCGGCATCAGTGGCAGAATATGCGTTGGAGCGTGACGAGAGCAAGTCTTCGATGGTGACGCCTGACGTCGAGGCAACGTCGAGATCCATACTGTCGCGCGACGCCACCATGTTGACGGAACAGCTCAGTTGATTGGGCGGAATGGAACAAGCGATGTGACGGTTGAGAAGATCTGAGCTGATGATTATTCACAGCGGAGTTGGAAGCAAGCTGAAAGTGTAACAGCAGCAGCAGCAGCAGCAGCAGCAGCAGCAGCAGTCGAGTTGCCAAATTAATTCTAGCAAGATGCCCGAGTTCCGAGGTGAGAGAGGAACTTCGCCAAGAGAGCGCGCCAGTCAAACAGACACAAAAGAGCGAGAGCAACACGGGCAATTCACGCGTTTGTTCGGCACGTTGCCCGAATGGTCACTCAATCGGCACAGCCATGGTCTTGTCGCAGTCACACACTGAGTGCAATTCAAGCGCACAGCATTTCAACGATATGGTCTTGCGTCGGTTCGTACGTAACAAGTCGAACGAGCAAAGCTAGCTAGACTGGAAGAAGAAGAATGCAGAGTTGAACTGCAATTTTCTCGAGTCTGTATAGGAAGGAATTCTTGGGCTAAAATGACCGCGCGAGAGAGAGAGAGAGAGAGAGAGAGAGAGAGGGAGAGAAAAGAGAGCCAGCAGAGAACACTCTGCCTTTCCAGCAACTTGCTTTACCACCATCGCCTCATCCGACACAGAGACTGTGCTGTGTCTCGATCGCCAAAAGATGGACGCTTCAAAGGCTCAGTCCCTGCGTTCCCGTCGCAACGATGGAGCTGTCGCTGGCGACGAGGCGGCTGCTACTGCTCCCATCGTCCAAGCCAATCACATCAAGCACGACCACGACCACAACGATCTCTCGAAAAAACGCTTCGGTTCCCAGTTTGGCGCCATCTCCCCCGACGTCCATTCGCATTCAGCCGACACGGTCATCACTCTGGCCCTCTTTGTCCTTGCAGCCGCTCTGCGTTTCTACAGGATCTCGTTTCCGGATCAGGTGGTCTTCGACGAGGTGCACTTTGGCAAGTTTGCTGCCTACTACCTCCGTCGCGAATTCCACTTCGATGTTCATCCCCCACTCGCCAAACTTATCAACGCCTTTGCTGGCTACTTGGCTGGCTTCGACGGACATTTCGAATTCGATCAGATCGGCGACAAGTATCTCGAGAACAATGTCCCCTACGTTGGCATGCGTGCCGTCCCCGCCATAATCGGCAGTCTCCAAGTACCCCTGATCTACGCCATCATGCGACAAAGCGGATATGCTCCCGTCATTGGCGTTTTCAGTGCTGCTCTGCTGCTCTTCGACAATGCGCACATTGCACAGGATCGACTCATCCTCCTCGACGCTCCGCTCATCCTCTTCATGATGCTCAGCCTCTACTCGTACATTCGCTTCTATAAGCTTCGCTACAACGAGTTTTCCGCTCAATGGTGGGCTTGGCTCGTCGCTACGGGCGTCAACCTGGCTTTGACCATGAGCTGCAAGATGGTCGGGCTCTTCACTTTCATGACGATCGGCACTGCGGTGGCTTGGGATCTGTGGAAGCTGCTCGACATTCGACGCGGTCTCGAGATCGAGCATGTCGCACGTCACTTTTTCGCGCGCTTCTTTGCGCTCATCATCCTTCCCTTTGGCGTTTACCTGTTTTGGTTCTGGGTGCATTTCGCCATCCTCATCAGGAGCGGTCCCGGCGACGTTTTCATGAGCTCGCAATTCCAGCAGACGCTCACGGGCAACCCCATGCTCAGCAACGCCCGCGACATTCAGTATTTTGATGAGATCACTCTCGTGCACAAGAACACCAAGGCTATGCTCCATTCGCACGCCGAGAGATACCCGCTCAAGTACGACGATGGGCGCATCTCAAGCCAGGGCCAGCAGGTCACTGCCTATCCGCACAACGACACCAACAACATCTGGCAGATCGTCCCCACCAAACCCATTCCGGACGACGACGCCAAGGGACGCACCGTCCAGCACAAGGACACGATTCGACTGCTCCACATCAACACCAACACCTACCTGCTCACTCACGACGTTGCTTCCCCGCTGATGGCTACCAACGAAGAGTTCACCACCGTCCCCGCCAACGACACCTCGCGCTACGACGATACGCTGTTTGAGCTGTTCCTGGATGAAGCAGACGGCGCCGACAAATCGCTGAAGAGCCAAGCATCGTGGTTCCGACTGGTGCACAAGAACACGCGCGTCTGCATGTGGACCCACGGCGAGGCGCTCCCAGACTGGGGGTTCAATCAGCAAGAGGTCAACGGTAACAAGAATGCCGTAGACAAGACGTGTTTGTGGTACGTCAGCGAGTTGACGCCCAGCCCGGATAGCCCTGATCTGGAGGATCGTCTAAAGCCTTTGCCGCCTCGCAAAGTGGTCAAGATGAATTTCTTCAAGAAGTGGTTGGAGCTGCAGTTGCAGATGCTGCAGCAGAACGCTGGTTTGACGCAGAGCCATCCGTACGCTACGGGACCCATCAACTGGCCTTTCCTGCTGCAGGGCATTTCGTTCTGGACTCAGGATGAAGGGCAACACCAAATCTACATGATTGGCAACCTGGTTTCCTGGTGGGGCACCATCCTCAGCATTTCCATCTTTGTCGGAGTCTTGGGCGCCGATTTGCTCGCGCGTCGTCGAGGCATCTACCCCATCCCCAGCGCCGTGCGGAACCGACTGCACAACTCGACCGGCTTTTTCGTGATGGCCTGGGCGTGCCACTATGTGCCGTTCTTCCTCATGTCGCGGCAGCTGTTCATCCACCACTACCTGCCGGCGCACGTGTGCGCATGCTTGGTGGCAGGAGGCGTGCTCAACTTTGTCGCGAGCGAGACGATCCAGTTTCCGATTTCCAAGCCGGGACCGCTGCTTACGGCGCAACACTACAGGCCTCGGATGGACAATGTGGTGCCCAGACAGGCGAGGGCGGTGATGGGCGTGTTGGTGGCTGCGCTGGTGGTGTGCTTTTGGTGGTTGAGTCCGTTGACATACGGTACGCCCGGGTTGACGACGGCCGAGGTGCATATGAGGAGGCTGCTTCCCTCGTGGACGCTGCATTTTGCCAAGTGATGACGAGCCGAGCTTTGCCGGCATCAATACGTTGTAAGCATTCGAACGAACATACATTAAAAAAAGACAATGAATTGCACAACCAAGGACAAACAGAAAACAGCCGAACGAATGTAATGCTACTCCAACCTCTCGTCGCCATCTCCTTCTCGGATCGTGGTGAAATTGAGCGTCTCGACATTGCCTCTTCCCTTGATCTCAGACTGGATCAGCTCGTTGATGGTCTTGAGCGCACCGGGGTCAATAAATGCAATCAACTCCCACTCGTCGGACCAGTCCTCATCTTCGACTTTGTCGGTGAGCGGGAGCAATTTGTCTTTGAGCTTCTTGCCGTCCTTGTTGGGCATGGTGATGCGGACGCGCATGCGTGCCCGTTCGATAGGGATGGTTTGCTTTTCTTGGAGTAGCCGGATGACGTCTAAAGCCTGTTTTGGAGGAAGAGGTGAGTTAGTGGAACAGTAGCATCGAAAGCGGTGTGCGGTGGGTTTGCTTGGTTACTTACCTGTTGTTTGGCGCTTCTGGCGGGTTTGACCGAGTAGTGAACGTCGTGCATGGCTTTCTCGATCATGCCGACAGTATACGGTCGTTGACTGCCTGGATCGACACACTTCTCAGCCACCTGCGTCGCGATGTCCTTCCAGGTGTTGGACAATTCGTGCTGCCTCTCTTTGTCCCCGACCTGCAACTCTCCCTTTTTCAAAATCTCTTGCAAGATCTTGGGGATCTCGGTGGTGCCAAACGCCTTTTGCAAATCATCCGATGGCGCCACTTGACCCTTGCTGACATTGACAAAGACGTTTTCGATCTGCACGACTTCGTCCAAGTCGGTTTCGACGCCGGTTCGCCATTCGCGCACCTTGTTCTTGTAGCAGGCGATCTCGAAGCGTTTGCCTGCCTTGCGTAAACGCACGACTGACACGTTTGTGAGTTTGATCTGGTTGGCCGGCTGAAAGACGGGCATGGTGATTGGCGCTACTAGGGTGGCCAGATGGTGGCATGCAGATCAATCGAAAGGCTCAGTTTTGGGAGAAACAAAGCGATTTTTGGAAGGCGAGAAGGAGTGGAACAGAGTGGAGGCTGGTGTCATGCTTAGTCAGCTTGCGGTCGAGAAAACAGCCCGAGTGGCCAAACCTCACAGTATTGGACCCTGACAGACAGCTGAGACCTCCTCATCAACGACCACCACTACAGAGATCCAATCGCCGACAATGGGAGCCGAATCCAAAGAGAATCTGCTGCAGCATGACCTCGAGTCCGGCGTCGCATCACCGTCGTCATCCAATCGCACTGCCTCGTTCTGCCTACCACCACTGGCACTGCTTCGACGCAAGAAGCTTCTCGTGGTACTCTTGCTTTTGCCCACAGTCTATTTCCTGCTTCTCTATAACGGAACTGCCAGCTCACCCTTCGACACGCAGGCGGGCACACGCATGCTCGATGCGCTGCACAACGCATCGCCCGCCATTAACGAGCTTGTGGGCAAGTTCCCCGGAGTTGCACCAGCTCACCACTACGACGATGCACACATCGACAAAGATGGACACCTGCACAACGCTTTGCTCGACACGATGCATGTGGAAGGCACTACCGAGCTGACGGCTCTCAAGAACAAGCTCGAACATGATCCGGCCACGGCGGGGGCGTTAACGAGCAGTAACAAGGGCGTGGATCTGGCGCTGCAGCTCAACGAGATGTCCAAGTTCGATGCGCGCGACGAAAGCGTGTTGCTGCTGCTGCTCGCACTGCAGATGAAGGATTACAAAGTAGGAGACGACTGGCAGGAAGTGTACTTTGATCGTACGCCTCTAGCACAGGGAGTGTTTGCCCAGCTCAACTCGGGTCCGGATAACAAGTTCACGCAGCTGCTCGCCAAAGTGGGTCTACCCAAGAACGCCATCTCGCCCGAGTTCTCGATCCTCAACGACGCACACCAAGTCTACCTGCTTTCGCGCAAGGATTGGGTGAGCAAGGTGCGCCCTTCGCTCGGCCTGACCGTGTTCAGCAAGAGCTACTGTCCCTACAGCAAAAAGGCAAAGACGCTGCTCACCTCGCTGAACGCCTCGTATACCGTGTACGAGGTGGACACAAGGCCAGATGCACAAGAGCTGCAAGCGCTGCTGGCCAAGCTGACGGGACATACGACGTTCCCGACTGTGCTTGCGAGGGATCGGCTGTTGGGCGGCAACGACGATGTGCAGGATCTGCATTCGATTCATGCGTTGAAGAGCATCCTCGAGTCGGTGGGTGCCTTGTAGAGCAGCTGTACCTTTTGTTTAAGTAAATGATACCCTGTGGCCTACTTTTCTCGCTTGTGAATGTTGCCGTTGTCTAAGAGTGTGTGATTGTCAATGATGGTGTGCCAGAAGAGGATGACGAGCGAGCATCTATTGATCGCAATACAGTAAGATAAAGAAGAAGACGAGAAAATTGAGGCTTCAAAAATCAACGCAAATAAAAAGCGAATATCGGCTCATTGCCGTCATGGTCGTCGTCTTGCCTTTTCACCACCACCATCACCACCCCCACTATCGCTGCTAACCGCCAACAATGAGCTCGCCCGAAGCAGGACCCAGCACTGCGCCTGCACAAGCACCGCCAGTTTTCAAAAAACGCGGCAAATTAACGGGCGCCGCCACATCCCGCATCTCTCGCAGCGTCATCGATGACGAGCAGCCACCTCCCACCTCCCTCCATCACGGAGCAGGGCAAGAAGCAGCACGCGACGACGACGACGACGACGAGCAACATCAGATCTCTGTGCAGGACCTGATCGCACTCCGGTCGCTCTCGCGCAAACCGACGGGGATCGAGCTGGAGCGACTCAACCAGGGCGAGAAGAAGAAGCGCAAGACGGCGCAGCCAACGGCACAATCACAGACGCAGGAAGAGCGGTGGGCACAGCAGATGAAGCGCGGGGGATTAGTAGGCAACAATGGCTCGTCTACACCAATAGCGGCGGCGGCGGCAGCAGCAGACGGAGAAGGAGGAGACAGCGACGACGAAGCAAGCAGTGGCAAACCGCGCCGTTTGGTTCGCAAGAACAACTTCCAGCTCGAAACGGGCACCGTCGACGTCGACAAGCACATGATGGCCTACATCGAGTCCGAGATGGCCAAGCGCACTGGAGCTTCCTCCACCTCCACCACCGCCATCGAAGCATCCACGATCCAAAGCGCACTCGCCAACCCGCACGACCAACTCTACACGCTCGCCGAAGAGTACCGCCAGCTGCAGCGCTCGCTGCAACCGCAACAAACCCAGGAAGAACGCGAAGGCAACGTTGCGCTCTCGGCCGCCATGCTCACCTCGATCCCCGAAGTCGACCTCGGCATTGATAGTAGAATGAAAACCATCCAGCAGACCGAAGCGGCCAAACGCAGCCTCCTCGCCAAAACACACCCGACAAATGGCGGCTTGGCCGACGACGAGGCGTTTGCAAGTGCGCGCTTCCAGTATGCCAGGCCCAGGCCGAATGCGGATGCGACAAGGAACGGTGGCGAGAGGAAGCACATGGCCACGGACCAGGCCGTATTGGATCGATTCAAGAAGCGACAGCGCAACTTTCGTTAGCGGTTTCATAGCAAATGGCGAGATGCATTTCACTCAATGTATAACTTAGTGCGGGTCTACATTGTGTCTGGGGTCGCGACGGGGAAGATTATGCTCAGAAGCCCGCACGCCTAGCAGCTCTCGGCGCGAGTGCGCGCATGTCCTCAACATGAGCGCGCCACACCTCGAGCGCCGTGCCCTTGCTACCGCCGCCGTGTTCGGGTCTGTACGGCTTGCTATCGGCGACGCATTTCGTCTCGGCCTCGCTGGGCAGCTTGCCCTCCAGCATATACTTGCGGACAATGTCGACCACACACGCGCTCAGATCCCTCGAGGAGTGGCTGAATGCATCGAGCGCGACCAGCCTTGCGTTGTCGCTACCCATCTCGTGCAGCAGCCGCCTGCCGTTGCGCAAGGGTGTAGCGGGATCGTACGTTTCTGCGATGAGGAGCACGGGGTTGGACAGCGTATGGTTGAGGTCCCCCCGGAAGACTTCCCTTGGAGGTGCGAAAGTCGAATTCCAGTGGCGACAGGGGAGGATGTCGTAGAAGCGTGAGTTGCCGCCGATTTCCGATTGACGCACCATGCGGTGCCACAGGTCGAGGTACCACGATTCACCGTTGGTGCGCACATCGTAGCCGGGCGGGAGCGGCGCATAGTACTGGTCTGAGCAGATGACGAGCAACCCGAGTTCGTCTGACGAATGGCGTGTCGGCGTCGAGGGGAGTGAGGGGTTGTACTCCCACGAGTTGTCCAGGAACAGCGAGACGAGCGTCGAGTTGCCCTGAAGGAGTTCGTAGAAGGCCGTGGCGAGCGGCGGCCAGGTCGAGGCAGCGTAGAGTGCCTCGTAGATCAGCTCGATCACCGAGCTGTATGTGATGAGGATGGGGCCCGAGGTGTCTGTGTACCCGGGAATGGGTCGCTCGACGAGTTTGGCGAATAGATCGTCCATGGTCGAGATCAGCGAGTCCTTTGTGGGCAGTGTGGAGGAACTGTGCAAAGGTTTGGCGAGATCGCAATGCTCGACACCAGCAGCGACGCATTCGCCCAAGAACCCGTCGTGGAACGAAGCCGTAATGTTGTCCAGTGCGTCCGTACCAAAGGTACCTAAGGAAGTCTGATACCCTTTCACCATCTCGGTTCCATCGAGTGCGAGGCGACCGACGTTGTCGGGGAACATGTTGGCGTAGACCTGCCCAATGCCCGTTCCATAACTGACAAAGTAGCCATCCAACACGGTCTGACCCAGAGCCTTCCTCAGCTCGTCCAGATCCCTCGCGACAAATGCGGTGGACAGCATTGTGGTCACATCGCCATATTTACGCTGACATGCCTTGAATATCGCCTCGTTCATCGCGTCGGTCACGAGCATGGCCTCTGCCTCGCATCCGCCGCCTCGCGCAAGGATCGCTGCGAGTAGAGCGCATATCGATCGCGGTCTGCGTCGTAGGGGAAACAGCTGATCGACGGCTGCGAGGCATTCACCCCACGCGGATCCCAGCCGAACACATCGAACGTCGAGTCCGTGTACATGGCAGAGAACTTCTCCGCTTTGCGCCAGACGAGGGAGGAGCCCGATCCGCCCGGTCCGCCTGGTTCGACGACGAGGATACGCTTCGACGGTCCACGCGGCGAGTGCTGCAACTTGGTCACTGCCAAACGCGCAATGCGGGGGTCGGAGGTGTTGGTGTAATCGAGTGGCACATCGAGCCATCCACACAGATACAGCCCGCCGGAGCTGGAGGCATTGCGACTGCTGCTGCTGTTGGCCCACGACCAGTGCGACGGGTCCGCGTCATACAGTCTCGCCCACGCTTCGACGGGGCGTGGGTCGTCCAGCGCAGGAGGCACTGTCGCGTTGGTGCACGGCAGGAAACGAAACGCATCGTCTACCTTGGGGAAATGCCCCCATCCTCTGCGTCCTGAATCTGGATGCGCAGGGTGTTGACGGATGCGATGCGGCGAGACAATGTCGTCCAGGTGGTACAGCGTCAGAAATGCTACCAGGGCGAGGGTCAACTTGATCTGCCATGAAATGCTGCGTTTCGCGGACCGATAAGCGACCGCGCTCGCCGCGGGTAGAAGTGGCGCTTTCCGACCCATTGCTGCTGCTGCTGCTGTGAGTAGATGGTGGTTATGATGATGGTGAATGTGTAGCAAGGTGCGAGTTGTAGTACCATTCGGTTGGCTGTCACCCGCCCCTTTTTTTCGCGCACAGTGCTGAACCCTGCGGGAAAGATGGGATCAAGGCGGCTCGTGCGCGTCGAGAACGCTTGCAGAGTGTGCGAGGAGCTGTCCAACAAGGCACTGACTGCCCCGCTTCGCTTTCTTTCCCACGCTAAGTTGGAGGAGCATCCCACCAAATTCATGCTTCGACACAGCCTTGGCGTAGTCGATATCATGCGCTGTACCACTCTCGCAGACCCGCCAGTCAACGTGTTGTACAGAACACGTTATACTGACAAGCTGATGTGCTGTACAGTACAATACAGTACAGTACAGTACAGTACAGTACAGTACAGTACAGTACAGTACAGTACAGTACAGTACAGTACAGTACAGTACAGTACAGTACAGTACAGTACAGTACAGTACAGTACAGTACAGTACAGTACAGTACAGTACAGTACAGTACAGTAGAAGTCGGTTCAGTTCCAGGACTAGATTTGCTGCTAGCCTTGCCGCAGCGTTGAGCCATTACCACCGAACGGGTTCCACCAAGACTGCTGATGCAGCTTGGCGCGGCGGGTCAACGCTCAGAAACGTATAAACCCAGTCCCACAAAGGCATCATTTCCCGTCCCCACCTTTCACCCACTCCTCCCCTTTCCTCGCACATTCCCCACACTCTGGCCCAATTCATAACGCTCCACCTTTCCTAGTACTCTCAGTCTGTCAGCAGCAGCCATGACGACAAACGATGACGAAGCTGCTCGACAACCTCTCCTCTCCGACACTGATCACGATGTCGACCACCAACAACCTCAGCAGGACGAGAGCGACAATCGCCACCACCGCAAAGGCCGTCACTGGCTAGAAAAGCTGGTCTTCGCGAGTCGTCTGCGATTTGCCATCTCCCTCGTTGTATTCTTCGTGTTTTGGACCCTAGTTGCCTTGTTCGCTTCTGGCGATCTGCCCTACAATCGTCATGGTCACCGATGGCCGTGGAACAGAGAGTCGGATTACACGCGGCAAAAACCTGGGTTCTGGAATGCGAGGGCTGATCTGTTCGATTCGCCGTTCTGCCTGCCCGACGCGGAACTGCTTACGACGGCAGACATATCTGCCAACCAAGGATGGAGGAGAAAGCACTGGAATATGACCCTTGAGCTGATAGATCAGACCATTGACCAGCTGACCGGTACCATTGTGCGCAAGTCATCGGGACAGCGCAGAGACAGGGTGGAGCTGGTCATGTCGCTGGTGCAGGGAGAGCCGGTCCACAGACAGGTTGCAGAATCGCCTCGCGCTAGCAGCGATCTGAATGGCCGCAGTGAGACGTTCCGAAGCACCGAGCTGTGGAGAGCGTTACAGACGCTCTCGCTCAAAGCTTCCCATCAATTGCCCGGGGGCGAATTGGTCTCGATCGACGAGCTGATCAGTGCTCTGAAGCTCAACAATACCCGTGTCGTGTCCAAGACTGGCGGTCGACTCCGTCCCGCCGTGGAGACGACGCTGTCGGATGTGCACCACCTGGTCCAAACGCTGCTAGCCATTCATCATGGCGTTGTGCCCCCGCTCGTGCATGTCGGTCTCGATTCTCTCAGCGTAGGCAACTACTTTAGCCCGCGCACACTCAACACGGACGGGGTGACGGCTAGCACGCGATCGCCCTTCACGGTCGTCCGTCAACCCTCCTGGACTAGATCCGGCCAGCTCATTGGTGTGGGTTGCCCCGGCAATAGCCACACATCTCTCCAAAAGGGTGGGCGCACGCTCGACGTGCTCAACCTCTTGGAGCACATGGATGACCGAGAGCTGGCCATCGCCATCGATGTGCAAAGAGGTTTCACTACAATCGTCCTCAGCGACCTGGGTGCACCTCCAAGAGAAACACGTCCCGGCGATTGCGATGATCGAGAGGTGAGTTTGGTGCGATGGATGCGTTCGAGGGCGAACGATGCGATCTACGCCCTCGATTGGCTGCACGAGACCGTGCTCGAGGAGACATGGGCGGGAACCTATCGCTATCAGAATGTCGACCGCGATGCGAGCTCCTCCGCCAGCAACAGCTTTGACTGGATCGAAGTGGATGTCCAGATCGACGAAGGTGCACGCTGGATCACCCGCATCGAATACTCTCTTCTTCCCTCTCACAATGATACCACCGCCACTCCTGCCTCAGCACCAGTCTCCGTGCTGAAAAAGTACAACGTAGGGGGAACATCGGACTTCCTCGCTTCGTGGACCTGTCAGTCGTCTCCCGAAGCCCTCGCTCGATGCTTCCGCCCGCTCGTCGGCGACGACGACAGCCACTGCAGCTGCACTCATTACCGCTTCGGGGGAAACACGGTCTCTCACTACCGCGTCGGCCTGTGGCCCTCCCTCGCCCGCAAGTCAGACGGCGGCAAGCTGTGGACCATCCCGCAAGCCGCCATCCGACGCGATACGGGCAGCTACATGGATCAAGGCGTTGGTGGATGCCCCGCGCTGTGGAAATGGGATCGAAAGCAGAAGGTGCCAGAGATGCAGAAGTTGGGTTACCATCTCGAGTTTATCGAGGACAAGGAGCAGCTCAGGTGGACAGGGCCCGGCTTGGTGTTGGACAGGGTTAAGAAGTGAGTGGAGACATTCAGCTTTGTCCCGTTCCCCGTTCTCTCGCGTTTGCTGGTCTCTCGTCTCCTTTGGCCGCTAGTCCAAGTTGTAGCGAGGCTCCCTTTCATTCTGATGCAATACGATGATGCTGTCAATCTTGTGACGACGAATCTGGCCATGCTTGCAGAAGCTTCGCTTGCACACTCAGCCGGACGATGTGGTGCTGCCGTCGATCATCGGCAAAGGTGAACAGCTCCTCGAATCAGCCTAGAGCACAAAGCCCCGAGGAGTTGTCTGTGTAACAACTCCGCTACCTCACTTGATGGATCGTCTAGAAGCGACGATCCCTCTCCGCGCGCGCCAGCAACAAAGATGCAGGGTCCTTATGCTCGGCGGAAAAAAGCAAATCACCTCGTTTGACAGAAGAGCATTCATTGCCCAAAAATTTGACCGGTATGACGTGCTCGCTTAGACGGCTTGCAATACAAAGCATGCGTGCCTCGTTGAGAAGAAACGGCCCATGTGGGGGAGGGAGCGGGTCGGTATTCTCCGAGAGCGCTTACTTCTTGGCTTGGTCCGTGTTTTCCCTTGCCACGGACGGCATGGGCGTCAGACGTCCGGAGCATGAATGCGTTTCTATCTGTCATCACGCCATCAACGAGCAAAGCGACGCACGGACAGGAAGATCTGCTTTTCCGAACTTCTTCTCGTCTCGTCTTGGCGATTGTTCCACACAGTATATAACACAAGATTGCATTGGATGCAACTAGCCGCCTGTCTTTGACCAGCTTTTCTCCATCCCTTCATACGTCACGTTGAGCGCTTGATCGTCGTGGATTTGTACGAAAGATGTTGTTCGGAAGCAGCTTCTCCTTGCTGGTGTTGGTGCTGGTGCTGCTCTCGGTGCTGTCTACAGGCATCTCGGCGAAGAAACCAAACTTCATCTACATCATCACCGACGATCAAGATCATGCCACTGCCAACGAGCACATCATGCCCTTGATGCACCAGTGGCTGGCCGACGCTGGTACGACCTACACGCACTTCTACACGCCCATGTCGGTCTGCTGTCCCTCGCGCGTCGGGTTCCTGCGAAGTCAACACGGCCATTCGCACAACGTGACCAATGTCGTGCTTCCCTTTGGCGGGTGGACACGCTTTGTTGCTCAAGGATATCGCAAGGACTACTTGCCCACATGGCTGCAACAGGCAGGGTACAACACATACTACACGGGCAAGCTGATGAACGGCAACACGGTGAAAAACTGGAAGACGAGTCCCGTGCAGGGTTTCAACAGATCCGCGATCCTCGTCGATCCATTCACGTACATCTACAACAACGCCTCGTTTGCAGTCGACGGGGAAAAGCTGGTGCAGTACCCGAACAACTACAGCACCGATCTCATCCGCGATTTCGGGCTGGAGTACCTCGAGCACGCCGCGCAATCCGACCGTCCCTTCTTTATTGGCATTGCGCCCATTGGTCCTCACGCCCAGACCGAGAACTCGCGCTTCACCAACCCCGTCCCGGCGGATCGACACGCACACCTGTTCGACGATGAGATCACGCCACGCAAGGCCTCGTTCAACCCACTCAACGCATCGGGTGCCAGCTACGTCAAGGACCTGGCGCGGCTGAACGCCACGGTGGTCGAGTACCTCGACGAATGGTATCGCGACCGTCTGCGCGCGCTCCAGTCGGTCGACGAGCTGGTCGATGCCATCCTGCGCAAAGCCGAGCAACTCGGTGTCCTCGACGACACCTATGTCATCTACACCTCTGACAACGGGTACACGGTGGGGGAGCACCGACGCCAGCCGGGCAAGACGACGGGGTATGAAGAAGACATTCGCGTGCCCCTCGTCGTCCGCGGTCCCGGCGTGCCTGCGGGAAAGCGCGACGACGGTGTTCACAGCAACATCGACCTTGCCGCGACCATCGTGCACTCGTCCGGTGCGCAGCCGAGCTACGATCTCGACGGCCGCGTGATGAACTGGGCCGCAGACCACGCCGCCCTCAGCTTCCGCGATTCCGGCACGGCCACACACCACCTGAGTGAGTTCTGGGTCTCGCAGATCGGCGGCGCGGTCGAGGGCAACTACTCGTCGCTCGGCGGCAAGATCCTCTCCAAGTACCGCACTCTCCGCATCAAGGACCAAGCGCACGATCTCGCCTACACGGTCTGGTGCACGGGCGAGCGCGAGCTATACGACATGCACAACGACGACGTGCAGATGCACAACCTCCTTGCCGACCTCGCCTTGTACGCTGAGCTCAACAGCACCCGCACAGAACCGCAGCGCATCGCCTCGCGTCTCGACGCCCTGCTGCTCAACCTCAAGACGTGCTCCGGCAGCCTATGCCGACGGCTCTGGTACAACTTGTTCCCCGAGGGCCAGGTGACGAGCTTGCAGCAGGCACTGCAGCCGCAATGGGACGCCTACTTTGATGCCCTACCCCGCGTGCATTCGGACAACTGCAGAGACGGCTACTTTCCGGCCGAGGAACAACCGGCTTGGAGGAACGAGCTGGTGTACGTCGACGAGTCGCTGGTGAAGTGATATGCCTGCTCTCAGCAGCTTGTACTGTATTATCAAGCACTCTGACTTGAATGCAATACAAACTTTCCATGCCGGATTCCATACCCCGCGACGACCCTTTGGGTGGCGAAGAACCCTTTTCCAAAGCTGGCGCTCGAATTAGGAACATGGAGCATCAATGAGCGACGAGTCGCACAGATCAAGTCAAGGCGGTGAGCGCTGCAAGCGTTGCTGACCATCTTCGGATCGATCGTCGGGAAACATTGTTAAAATAATATTTTGGTAGCACTCGAGCGAACCCTCTTGCCAAGTTAAGCGAGAACTGGATCCGTCATTTTGCGACATGCCTAACAATTCCTGGTGACCCGTGGAGGTGAGACATCGCTTAGGCTACCTACATACAGTAGTGCTCGAGTTTGTTTCTATTAGTAACTTCCTCCACTAACGGTTGCACACTTTCGCCGGACAGCTTGTGCGTTTCCGACCGACAATCCGGAGCTTTTGCCGGCTTGTCATCCGCTCTGACCGCTCAGCAGTAACAAATATTATAATTGTGCCCCAGGAAGTTCATGCGTCGATCCTGCCCATGAGAGCGCATCTCAGCAGCATGAATGTTGGCTATGGCTTAGCCCGGGGGAATGTTTGGAGAGCCAGCTAGCGCCACAGTGGTTGCAATAGCGAAGCGGATAGCGAAGCCGGGTTAGGAGTAGGAAAAGGTATAAAGTCTCTGCTGGATCCGTGCTCCCTAAACCCCACAATCGTTATACTACGCTCTTGGATTTCCTACTCGCACTTGCAACCATGATCATCCCGACGCTCTCTACACTTGCTGGCCTGTCCGTGCTGCTTGCGTTGCCGCCCGCAGCCCAGGGTGCACCAATGCTGTCCAGGGACGCCAAGTGTCCATCCTACTTGCTCATCGAAGCACGTGGTACTGGCGAGCCACAAGGCCCCTCTCTCGGCTTCAAGACGATGAACGCACGGATCCTGGCCACTGTTCCCAACGGCACCGACTATCCGGTCGTCTACCCTGCCGACCCGTTTAACCAGGTCGACGTCGGAGTGCGCGACATTATCCGTGAGATCAACGCACGCCTCGCCGACGACCCGGACACCTGCTTTGTCCTGCAGGGCTACTCGCAGGGCGCCACGGTCATCACCGAGACCATGAACCAGCTCAGCGGCGCGCCCTTTGACGCCGTCAAGGCCGCCATCCTCATCGGCGACACGACGCACAAACCCAACCTGGACTGCAACGTCGACGGCGAGGGCGGCAACTCGACAAAGGCTGCCATCGGCGTCCTCTCTGCCTTCTACAAGGGCGTCCCTGACAGCTGGGTGTCCAAGACCAAGGATATCTGCATCTTTGGCGATGGCGTCTGCGATTCCTTGCACGGCATCGGCACGACGGCCCAGCACTTTTTCTATCCGTTCGACAGCTCGGTGCAGAACATCGGTGCCACGTTTGCCATCGATGCTCTCCAGTAGATCCTCACCCCTCGCCCACGCCCACACTCTCTCTTGTCTTGATTTAGTATTGCACTGCCCCGTTAATACAATGACAACTTGTGATGAACAACATTAATACGTGTGCGGCCACTACAGACCCTGCATGTGAAGAAGATTCTGAACGCTGTTCGCCTCGTCTGGCATCTCATCCCACGCATATCCCAGCTGCGAAAGAGCCGCGACGAGCCACCCGACCTCTCTCGCCTTTGCTGCTTTCGTAAATGGTGCCAGAGGAACACACCCGATGCTCTCGACCTGCCGCAGCACATCTCCCTGCCGCAGGTTCGGCGAAGGCATTATGTCACCCGCAGGTGACGACCGCTGCTGATGCTGCTTGTCCCCTTCGGCGTCGGCGACGGTGGGCACTTGGGCCAAGAACTTGGCCAGGTGCGGGATCTGCTTGAACGTGCCGCCGCGAAGCTGGATGATGCCGAGCGGCAGGATCCTCTTTATCAGATGGCTGGTCCGGCGGCACGATTCGACCGCAAGCTGCATGGCTTCTGCATGCAACGATTGCAACGTCTCGAGCGCAGCCACCGCCTCGGCCGAAGTCTGCTGCTGCGAGGCCAGCAGCCCGCACTGTTCTGTCAGCGCTCGCACCACGCTAAGGTACAGCAGCGACGCGAGCACCTTGGCCGTGCTGACCCACCCGAGCGGGTGCAGTGCTGGCATGGATTCGAGTGCCATCTCTACCCGACAGGCGCTGCGGTCGAAGAGCTGCATCAGACTGTCCACGCTCGTCCAGACGGTCCGGCAGGCGCGTTGCAGCGTGCGCGCTTGCTGCACCTGCGTCGCCACCGGATCCGCTGGCGTCAGCGCGCCGACGTGCTTGCCAATGAAGCGTGCAATCGCGCCGAGTTGCAGCATGGCCATGATGCCAAACCCGACCCCCATTGTTTGCGTCATGCCGCTCGCTTGCGTGCCTTTCAACGGCGTTTCCCCTTGCTGCTGCTGCTGCTGCTGAGGATGACTGCCGTCGACCTTGATGATCCAATCATGAGCAAAGCACGGCGGACGGCGCAGCAACATAGATGCGATCGCATCGATGCACCAGGGCACCGTGTAGATGCGATGCGTCTGCAGGACCCTGAACATGTTCTCAACGCCCCCGCGATCGTTTGCGTCCACGGCAAGTTGCACCGTCAACCCGAGCTGTTCCACATGGCTACAGGCCGCCTTGATAAACACCTGGCTCTGCGCCACGTCAACCGACTCGAGCAGCGACGAGAGCAGCGTCAGCACCTGGATGCTCTCGACGCTCGGCTTGTGGACCAGCTCGTGCTTGTTCACCAGGCCGAGCGCATGGTGCAACAGCGCGAGGCAGAACGGCTTTCGGTCCGCTCCTCGACGCCACGCCGTAGGAGCCTGCGCAACCGACGTCAAGCCGTCGACCGTGTTTGTAGTCGCTATCCACGTGCTCGGGCTGACGGAGCTGGTCGATGAAGGGGTGTCGTCTGAAAACGCACCAAAGGCCCTCGCGAGGATGTAGGCCATTTCATCGCCGCTGCCGCTGTTGCTATGGGCAGCTTTCGAGTGCAGCTTGGCTCGCGCCGATCGTATATACTCGTCCGTGCAGTAGATCCCCTTTTCAAGGCATCGCGTACAGCTCGCACCAGGAGCCATCTCGGTGATATCGCACCGCACCCGTCGCAGTCGGCATGAATCACACGCTACACCGCGCTTGCGTTTTCGTTTGAGCCGAGGCGCTGCAGATTCCGGGGCAGAACTTGACGCAGCGTCTTTGCTCGCCGTGCTCGCCGTGCCTGCGGTGCCTGCGGTGCCTGCGGTGCCTGCCGTTGCAGCCGTGCCGAATGCAACGGGTGCATCCGTGTACCGTGCGGCCCAGGCAACCAGGACCGCCAAGAGCGCTTCCGTGCTGCCTGGCGTGCCGATCTTGCTCAGCCGTCTCTCGGGACCTTGTTCCTGCTGTGCATCGCCACCGTTGGCGAGGAACGACATCCTGCGCGGATCGCCATCAGCTGCATTGAACGTGGTGCGGAACTGGACAAAGTCGATGATGGGCAGCTGCACATGGCAGACGGCAAAGTAGCAGTTGAGCAGGCGCACCGTCAACGACCGCGCCATGACCCGGTCCGTCATCTGGAATGCTGTGGTTTGCAGCGACGTCGCGGAACACACCGCTTTGATCAAAGCAGCCGCTTGCTCCTGGACTGTTTGCCTGGACCAGGCGTGCGCAGAAGGCCCCAAGGATCCATGCAGACTGCGTGCCTTCTGGATCGCCGTTCCGGACCGAGTGTACGCTGAGTTGCGTTTCGAGAGCCGCGAGGGTGTCATGGTGCACACCAGTCCCTTTGCTTGGCATCTCGAGCACGACATTACCTCGGTTTGGTTCGAGGGAGACTCTGACGATGTGTTCGTTGCCGACAAGGTGGAGCGCGTCGGCAGATCGCAGCGGAGGTGTGCGTCCCTGCAATGATCGCACGTTGCACCAAAACGTCTCTTTGTTCTCTGCACAAGGGCTGGGCCCGATCTGCCGCCGTCGTCAGCACCCGCAAAGGGCGCAGCGACAGGCCTCTGCATAAATGCTGTAGACGACTGCCACCCTGCAGGTTCAGCGCTAGATGCGGGAGGGTGCACGTTCGCAAGCCACTCCTGCTGACCCGACCCCCGCACCGCAGCACCACCTGCATCTGCATTGACCAGAGGCGCCAAGCCGGAATCCTGGCGTTGCGCGCCAAGGCTCACGTGTTGTTGTTGTTCTTGTTGTTGTTGCAACTCCCTGGACTGTGCTGCTGGGGGCAAGCCCAGAGACGAAGCTATGTGTGCCAACAGCGAGTCGGTCTCGTTCTGCGTCGAAGAGAAGTGTGACTGCAGCGAAGGCGACTGTTCCGGCGCTGTTCGAAAGCAGCGCGCACCGCCGCTAGCCAGGTCTTGCTGGTTGCTGAATTGCAGCTGCTGCGAGTGCTGCTGCAAACTCGTATCGAACAGAGCAGCTTGTTGCGACTGACCAAAGCTAATGTGCTGGTCGAGGCCTGGATACAGCTGCGGCTGCGACTGCCATGTGTACGACTGCAAGTCGAGCGGATCCTGCGCTGATCCCGAATCGCACGAGCAGCTGTCGTCGGTAACAAAGGAAACTCTGCGAGTGTTGGATGCCATCTTGTCGCCTGCAGATGCCGACGCCATGGATGCAGAAGAGCTATACGGCTCCTGGCTGCCGACAAGATACGGTTCCTCCCGCCGATGGCTCTGAATGGATCGAAGCGCCATCGTTTTCAGATCGGCAGTTGTCGTACAATGGAATGGGTGTAACCTTATATGTTCGAGGTGGGTGGATACAAGTGCGCAAGCAAATAGCATGTCAAGCAACGAAAGCTAGGGTGCGAACCATCCTGGAGCCAGGCGAAAAAACGCCGTTGCAGCTGACTTTCCTGCCAGGATCTGTTGAGAGTCTCAGTCAAGCAGCTTGTTTGATACGGCAGTCAGTGGATCGACGGCGTGGGAGTCAGCATTGCACCAACCGCCGATCCGGAAACGCTGCTAAGCCCCTTTCGAACTGGCAGGAAAAGAGCACATTCCACTAGCTCGTTCTAGTTCCATTACTGTATCTCGAGACATTCTATGCAACCGAGGTTTGCGCCAACGATTTCGAATGAACCTTCAGCCGATACTCATGTGAACAGCTTACGTTCCCAAGTTCATGTTATCTCCTACTGCACAACGCAGAGTGCGGGGAATCGGACGAAAGCATCCGCAAACAGTTCGAGACCAAACTGGGTTAGCCGAGAGCTCGGCTGTTATTTATACCAATCAATAGAGTGAGTAGCAAGTTACAGTAGCGTGTGACGGCTTCAAAAAAGGCAGACGCGGTGCCATGAGCTAGAGCATGGTGGCGATAATGCAAGCGAGCTGCGAATGGAATGTTGTCCTTCTCTGTCAGGGTGCGCCAAATCCACTAACTCTCCGGCGACCGGACCGACCAGGGCTCCATCTTATCTTGTCTCAGATGCAGCAGCGCCCTCGGTCCAAGTTCTTTGCAGAAAAGTCGGGCCGACTCTGCCCAAGATATCAATCAGATACAGGGATCCCAAGACTTCTTCTGTCTCTCTCAACAACACGCAAACGTGCAACTTTCTTCCGCCATTACTTCTGATAGATCTTGTGACGGAAGTGGCGGCCCGAACGAGCCGATACACTTGAGCAAGGGATGCACGACAAGCGAAGCTCCTGCTTCCTCGCCACCTTTCTTGTTCAAGCACTAGCTTAGAACGAGGCATTCGTAATGGGAACTCTCTCATGTGTTGCAGCAGTCGTGGCCTCGGCTTTTGCTTAGTGTAATAGACTGATCGCATTCTGTTCTTCAGACAGTAACACCAACGTGGGAATTGAGCAGATCTATGAGCGATAAAACATCAGACGCACTTTTGCTCGCAGGCTAGCGCCCAGAACTCTCCTCGCCTTTGCAACAGTTCCTTTGGGCTTCCCATCTCGACAGCGCGGCCACTGGACATGCAGATGATCTGGTCGAAATCCATGACAGTGGCGATCCGGTGCGCAACTGCAATCACAGTACATTCGGCAAACTGGCTCGACAGCACGCTCTGCACCGCTTGATCCGTCTCGACGTCCATCGCGCTCGTCGCCTCGTCTAGCACGAGGATCTTGCGCTTGCGCAACAGAGCACGGGCAAGTGCCAGCAACTGCTTCTGGCCCGTGCTGATGAATGTGTCGCCGGTCAACAGGAGCTCCTCGAGCTCGTTGGCCTGCTTCTTGACAAACGAGGTCAACTCGCACTTCTGCAGCGCATCCCACAGCTCGTGGTCAGAGCACGTCCCTTCCGGGTCCAAGTTTTCGCGGATCGTCGCCGCAAGCACCAAAGGATTCTGCGGCACGATGCTCATCTGAGATCGAAGATCACAACGAGCCTTTTGCTTGATGTCCTCATCATCAATGCGGATGGTGCCCGAGCGAATCTCGATCATCCCAAACAGCGCCAGCAGCGAGGTGCTCTTGCCCGATCCGCTACGTCCGACGATACCAAGGCGCTTGCCGCCAGCCAGCTGGAAACTGAGCTCTTTGATCGCAGGCTCCATGTCTGGCCCGTACGACACGGTCACCTTGTCGAAGTGAATGTCGCCTCGAACCAAGCCAGGGGACTTCCTCGTGCCGGCACCCATCGGCGAAACGTCCTCTGCCTTGATCTGGCTTAGTTCGCGCACACGCTCGAGTGCTACGCCGGCAATCTCGACCTCGGTTAAGCAGATGACGACGGCATTGAGGCTGTTGCCCAGTCCGGTCGCCTGGACCAGCGCAACGCCAAACAGACCGGCCTGACTCGAGTGACGCAGCACCACGGCCAGTGCCACCAGCGCAATGTTGATCATGGTTGTGAGCAGCAGCAACCACGTCTGCAGCCACCTTCGCACGGCAAACAGATGGTACAGTGGTTTCTGCGATTGGTCCAGCGAAGCCGTGTTGAGATCGAGCAAAAATGCCTCGCGCTTGAGCCCTCGGATGGTTGCCAAGCCTGTGGGCGACGAAGTCTCCGCAAAGATGGTATACAGGGGGCTTTTCGAGGCCATCTCGAGCCGGCGTGCCGACTCGACCCAAGGTACAGCCTCTGGATGCCCCACGCAGCACCGATGAGCACCACGGCAACAACAATAAGCTGAGGCGCTGCCACCATCATAGCGACCATGGTCGCCAACAATTCCAAACTATTGCCGGTCGTGTTGAGAAGCGCCATGACAAAGGTTTGATCCACGTTGTAAAGATCCTGAGAGAATCGATTCGTCATTTGACCTGCACTCCACTGGCTGAAGAAGGAAAGAGGTGCAGATAGCACCCCCTTGAGCTCGTCAGCGTGCAACCTGTTGCCTGCCAGCTCTGCCGCTTTGACACAGAGCAGCCAAAAGGCTACTGCAAGGAAGATGGCGCTCATGGGGATCAGGCAGATGTAGCCAGCAATCCATGCTCCCCATTCGCGGAATGCGTGCCTCTGCTGTGATTCAGCCCACGCCTGTAGGTAGTACGATTGGCCAGAGAGCGATGCAGCCCAAAACACTTTGCACAACACGTATAAGGCAATCCTAGCATGCCCTGCTGCTTTGAACCACGTTGCATAGTTTTTCCAGCCAACAGAGCCGGTCAAGATATCTTCGTGCTCCTCTGGCGAGTTGAACTCTACGACCTTGTCTTGGATTGGGTCAGCGAATGCCAGTGCCCTTTGCGAGTCGATACTTGTACGGGAGATGGCGTCTTTGCCCTTAATGGATAGCTCCTCGTACCGACCCGACTCTGAGATCTTGCCGGCATCGATGCGGACGACGAGCTGGGCGTGGTGGAGTAGGTGGACGGCATTGGTCGCCATGATGACGGTTTTGCCTGCCAGGAGACCGGACTGGCCCATGAGAGATCGCCACATGTGAGCGGCTGTCTCGGCATCCAGAGCGCTCGTGATGTCGTCAAAGATATAGGTCTCAGCGCGGCTGTACACGGCGCGTGCAACAGCCACCCGCTGTCGTTGGCCTCCGCTCAGTGCGTTTGCCATGGTTGCATCGCCTAATTCGAGGCCGGCAATGTCCTCGATGAGCGCACAAGCTCGAAGTGCTTGAAAGTAGCTGTCCTCGTCGTACTCGCCGGTAGCAAAGACGATATTGTCGCGAATCGTGCGCTGCTCCTGCAGCCAGACATCTTGGCTCACGTACGCCACACGTTGAGCGAGCAGAGGTAGCTGCTGTTGCCCCTGCAGCAGATCGCACTCGCCCAGCAGAGCCTGTAGCAGCGTCGATTTGCCCTGTCCTAGCTTTCCGCAAATCATAGTCAACGACTTTGCAGGAATCTCGAGGTCCACATCTGCAAGCACTGTCTCTGTAGCCCAGCCGAGGTGAGCCCTCTCGAACTTGGCTGCAAAGTCAACTGGCTCGTCGATCTCGTTCGATCCGCCAGCACAAGCGGCCGATGCAGCCAAGCCAGCGTCGATAGCAGGCTGGGCATCGGGCTTGGCCTCGCTGCTCAGAAACTCTTCGATGCGCCTCATGCTCTCCCATGCTTGCAGCAGCGCCGAATACTGCTGTCCAAGGTCGAAAAGCGGCTGTTGCAGCATGCCGAAGATCGGCAGCGTGGTCAAGACCGTGTTGAGGTCAAAACGACTGGACCCAGACAGCTTGTCGACGACGATGAGCGTGATAAACGTGCACAGCCCCAGCATCTCGCCTGTGCAGTTGGTGAAGACGACCACTCCGATAATCTGCTTCATGATCGAGCTGCGCGCTTGGAGCTCTTCTGTGCGTGCTTTGCAAATCTTGGCGTGCAGGATCTGCTCGTAAGCCGACAGCTTGACACCTTTGATGTCTGAGATGATGCTCGAGGTGAGGTTGACTCGTTTGTCGGTGCGGGCAGACCACACACCCTGCTTTGCGCCAATTCCTCGACTTGCAAAGGGCGTCAGGAAGAAGCAAGCAGCTACTGCCACCATGCAAGCAAGGAAAACGAGTCCCAGCCGAGCATACAGGAGGTAGATACCGACAACGATGGTGATGCATCCACTCCACAGCTCGTGGACCATGTTAACAGCTTGGACCACGCGCTCGCTGTCGACGCTCATAAGGTTGGCCGCCTTTCCACCACCGCTGGTTCTTGCAACCCTGAGATGCAGGTCGAGACCCTTGCGATAGATGGCCTCAACATAGGCACCGCGCACCTTGGTCATGAGCTGAGAGATGCTGTACCAGTATTGACCCGTTGCAAGCGTCACGCCGAGGTAGACCAATCCATACGCGCCCACCAGACCCCAGCCGTAAGCGACGGGCTGAGCTGTAGATCGCACATCCTTCTTAGCATCATCAGAGTATGACTGAACAAAGCCAAGGGTGGTAGAGACGAGGAAGGGTTGCGAAAGACGGCAGGCGGTCAAGACGAGCCTCCATGGCACCGGAGCCAGTGCAGCCAACGGGAAGGCGCGGAAGGTGGCTGTGAGGAGGCGACGCTTCACAATTCGCCGGGGAAAGGACTTGCCCTCGTACAGAGGACCAGGTCCTGGTTTCGATAGGGGGTTGTCTGGGGAGGTTGATCCCAGCTTTTCGAGTGGGAAAGCCTCGCTGCCTTCCACGGAGTTCTCCTTGACATCAAAAGAGTATCGTTGCGACTCCAAAGCTTGGGGTTGCTGCTTGATGGATACCCCTGTCCAACTTGCGATAAACTCGTTGGCAAGCGACTGTCCCTGAAGATCGGGTTTGAGGGCATCAAGATCCCGCATCTCGAGAGGTCTGCGAAAGCCGGTCCAAAGCAGGGGGAACACCCAGATGAACAAGAGCCGCGACAAGAAGCCTGCACGCGACTCGTTGGTGGAGCTGATCACATCGTCGGTGCGAACAACTTGCGCGTTCTCCACAGCAAGCATCAGTGCCTGGCATGCAAAGGCGATAAGGTAAATGTCGAAGAAGGAGGAATGGCGAACGACAGGAATGGCATTCAAAGTTCGGATGCGGCAAGCGTTGAAGAGGAGAGAGACGAGGAGCCACAGAGGAAGGAGCATGCTGCCTCCCCGCGTCTTTTTTCGTTCTATAACCGAAAGGGGCGCTGCAAGCAAGGAAGCAAGGAACGGCAGCAAGACGCTAGGAACTGCTGTCCCGTTGCCCAATGAATGTCGAAGCGTGGAGGAGGAAGGGGCAGCGAGGATGCCGATCAGAACAAGGCCGATGACAGCATTGATGGTGAAAATAGCTGCTGACAGCATGCTGATGATGTCCGAAGGAGGAGCGCATGAGCTCAAAAGCGAGAGACGTGGTCCGACCGACGCGACATAAGAAAGGTGAGGCTTGTGGCGGAGGCGCACGAGTCGAGCCAGAAAGAGCAAGACTGCAATGCAAGAAGGGAGCATGACCAGCACGACGTTGGAGAATGTCACTGTAAAGTCAAAGAAGCGACAATTGGAGACAGGCGCAAACACGCCATCATTGCAATCGGCCATGCTGAATCTTCGATTGTCCTTGAGCCCATTCACAGGTGGTGAAGCCAGATGAGAATTGTTACTAGCTCTTTGAAGCTTGTAGAGGAAATAGGGAAGCTGATAGATGAAAGAGGAGCCGTTCGAAACGGTGATGGAAGGCGAGACGATACTTTCATCCGCAGCACGACGATGATACGCAGCAAAAGACTAGAATCAGAAGCATACAGCGAAGGCAAGAGGGCAGTAGGCAGAAGCATTTGTCTTATCACAATCTGTGCTATCCGAGCTCAGCTTTCGATGCCGCCAAAGCATGTGTCCGTGCCTAGCAACTCAGCTCGGTTGAAAAGCACCGCGGAAAAGAAGCCCTTCATTCACTCGACACCGGCGGTTCCAGGGCCCGTGTGACCCATGGCTGAAAGAAACACTTCGAGTTCGCGCAGCACTGGCTTAGAACACAGACGACACTGTTACGCAGGGTCCAGAGTCGCGCGGAAGCTCGCCTTCCGAAACAGAAAAAGTCGGGATCAAGGCGGGGAAAGACTAGCGAGCGGAGCTGGAATCGTGCGTGCAGCTCGCTTAGTAGCAGTAGAAGCTTCGGTGCAAAGAAAGTGCTGCATCCGTGCACAGAAGCGGATGGCGTGCTGGCCTTGTCGCAAGCTGAGCAGATCCTAGCACTACACAAAGATTCGGCGAGGATGGCAAAGGATCGATCGAGCTCCCTACTGCATATGTCGGTGATCAACACCGAGATAATTGGCGATAGCGAAAAGGAGAAAGCCGGGTGCTCGATTGGCTCTTCCTAACCAGTGATCGTACCGCGGAGAACTCTTTTGACCAAGACCTTGCTCTCCATCAAGATTTATAGTTGTTGCCTGTGATCCTTTGGAAAGGTGTAGCACCACCCAGTGGCCGTTCAGAAAGACAAATTGGAACTCGGACTAGCACATTGGTTAAGGTCGTGATGCAATCCTAATCGCGAAAGCTCTTGCGAGGGTGTCAACATGAGGTCGAAGGCTGGAAGAGACAGTATGTGATGGAAGCTCGTGTGATCCTGTCGAGCTTGAAGGTAGCGTGTGAGCAGCTTGAAGTCGCTGTAGGTTGGAAGGGTTTTCAGAACAGCGCAGGGCAAACAAGAGTACCTACTAGCGACAGCAGTAAAGCCGGTTCAGCGCTGTCTGACTCGAGGCCAGCGCATTTGTGAGCTTTCTCTGCTTTTACTGAATATCGGTTCTGATCGCAGGGTGCGCGGGGCCTCTTTTTGCACGCCATCTTATTTGGCATCAGCAGCATCGACGTACAACCTGCCAGCTCACACGGCTACGACGACACTTCAGCGCTCAGCCGTGATGCAAGCCGCTAACCTTGACCTTTCGCATTTGATCAAGGGCCTGAAACGCGGCTTCTCGGGAGAGATACCCTACGACTACTTGACGACAATCGAACACTACGATGCACGTCTTCTACTCGTGTTTGCTGGCACTTCTACCGGCCCAGACAGCTACTGCACAGGCGCCGTTGCGTCAACGTCCGGATTGGCTCTAGGAAATGCTCAAGAGCTTTTGCAAACGTTCGAGAGACTTCGTGTCGAGTCAAGACGATATCGCACCGATGATGGCTCAAGATGCTTCTTGTATCTGGACTCCGGATTCCAGTTTGATGATCCGGTAGGCAAGAGTCCAGCTGCTCTTGTCAAATGGTTCGAGAGCCATTGAAAGGTGACAGTCAGGCAGCGTTCCGCTCGGCTTCGTTGTCGTAGTCCTCGGAAGGGTAGGCCAGAATGCCTTGAATACCCTCGTCGAAGACGATGGGCAAGTTCACAGCAAATTCTGCACCCATCCGGCTCGTAGCTTCGATTTCGAGTTGAGCACCTTTGTAGGAGTCTGGATGGACACCGACAATCAGCATTTGTTGGTCTTCGTGTGATTGATCGTCGAGAACGACGAAGGATACGTAAGCAAACGGCGACGGTTTCTCGAAAAGATACGGGTAGACGTAATCGCGGGCAAGCTTGTATGGACTCCAGCCCTCAAAGTTGCCCAGGATCCGCTCGAGTCGGATAGGTTCGTCGAGACCATCTGAAACTTCGGCCGATTGCTCCGCAATCTCGCATTGACTTCTCACCCATTCTTCGGGAAAAGGTCTCGACGAGGTGATGAAGAGGGCGACCTGGTTGGGTGGATCTCTGGACAAGTAGATGGCGAGGTCATGTTGTAGGTAAAAAAATCAGTGTTCAGTGCGACCTCGTTGGTCAGTGGTGGTTTGAAGGTAATTCTCGTCTCCAAACAGTGTCCACTTTAAAGCTCTGTCATGCAATACTGTCCTCACGGAAAGAAGCTGTCAGTGCTCGTCACTTTTTCCAGGCCCTGACGCTGCACATCGCCGGGACGCTACCTCAGTGCTCAACACGTGTCGCACTCGCCAAGCTAGACCGTTTGTGGCTCGGCGAGAGCTGGGACACTGACCATCAAGCGAACCAAACAGCAACAAGGCAGGCGCAGTGAGTGTTATCGAGGTAGTATTCAAATAAACCCTACTCGTCAATCGCCTCGTTCTGTCTCTTTCTTGCCGTGCGCTATTCGACGCCAACACGGCCACTGACGGCGTGGCAGACTCACTCCATTTATACATGTACAACAATGCACACAAGACTAAAGTTGTACCGCAGGCATCATGTCGGATGTCTCAGGACCTGCACCCTTGAGAAGTGCTCAAGAACTCTTCGAGCTCGATACCAGTTTTATTTGTTCACTCTTGGCTCTTTACACTGTTACTTTTTTTGTCAGGATGATCGCAATCAAAAAGGTTCTTACGAGGCCAAAGGTGAGATCTCAGAGGTTGTTCGTCAACCCTTGTGAAGCGGCCAGTTCCCTGAACACAGAGCCTTGTTGGACAAGCAGATCTCGGGGACATCCAGACTCGATGATGCGACCCTTGTCCATCACGTAGACTTGGTCGAAATCGAGCAGGGTCACGAGCCGGTGGGCAACAGCCAACACTGTTTGGTCTGCAAACTGGCTTTGAATGGTCTTGATAAGCATCAGCTCTGCTTCGTGGTCCAAACTGCTAGTCGCCTCGTCGAGGACCAGGATGGATCGGTGCTTGCTCTGCAGTATAGCTCGTGCCATACACAGAAGCTGTTTCTGTCCTCTCGAAAGATTCAGCTGTCCTCGAGCCGGCTTTGCGCCACCGTGTTGCGACTCTTGAGCAGTTGCACTGCCACCTTCATCGACATCGATGTCTGAAATGATGCTGTCCAGTTTCAGCGTGGTCGAAGCAACAAGGTTATCGAGACCGACGGAGCGCAAAGCAGACCAAATCTCGGCATCGGTAGCAGCCTCATCCGAGTCGACAGACATAGTCAAGACCTCTCGGATGCTACTTTGCCAAACGAAGGGCTTTTGTGCTACCAGGCTCAAGCAAGAACGAACCTGTTCGAGGCTCAAGTGATTGATGTTGTGACCGTGAATGCGTAGCTCGCCCGAGGTGAGTTTGCTGTCGATTGTGCCAACCAGACTATTGAGCAATGTGCTTTTGCCGCTTCCACTGCGACCGCAAATGCCCACCTTGCTGTTACGCGGCACGGCAAGGTTGACTGACTGCGCTGCGAGTGGACCGTTGGATGAATAGCGAGCACCGAACTCCCTCCATTCCAAACACGGCGTGTTCACCACCGCCACCGCAGTTGCACCAACATCAAGGCACACACTCTCGGACCTTGTGTGTGGTGCCTCGACCTTGTCCCTGGCAATGGCTTCCAGCCTTTGCACTGCCACCTTACCCGTCTCGAGCAACACCCAGGTCTGCAGCGTTGAGTTGAGCATGACGGATAGAGATGTGACGTTAGTGAGCGCGAGTCCGAGTGAGCTTGACGAGGAAGAGCGGCGCAGGGCAATGCTCAAGATGGCCAGAAGGGTGGCCAAGATCCATGTGATCGTGTACAGCCCCATACGTAGAAAGCGCAGCGAGGAAAGGCGGGCAAAGTAAGGCATCTGAGCCCGTTCAATCAGAGCCATGCCTCGGCCCTCGATCCAGTCCGTCCTGCCAAGCGCTCGCACCACCTCGACGCCTTGGTCCGTTTCTTTGATCGCGTTGAACAGCGCTGTTCGTGCTTCCAGATCCATGCTTCGGAATTGTCTTGAGTTGCGCAGGTACAACTCCTGCAAATAGTAGTAGCCGGCGGCTAGAACTGGAATTGCGGCTGCAGCCAGAGGTGCTGCTAGAAAGATGAGAACCAACGACGCCAACAATCCCACCAACAGAAAGACGAAGTTGAACAAGGCAGCTGCATATTCAAAGTCGCAGATGAACTGATCAGTGGAGAGGCGATTGACGACCATCGAAGCGCTGATACTGGCGAAGGCGGAGATGCTACGTTGCAAGCAAGACCGCAGTGCTGAAGCGTGTGTATTTCGAGAAGCTTGAACCACCAAACGGTCAAAGTAGATAAGTGCGGCCACGAAAAAGGTCACGAAGCTGAGCAGGGTGAGCATGCCCATGAGGCCGAGATAAAGCCCAGCTTGTTGGAGTCTCCCATGGCCGGAGTGCTTGACCCATTGCTCGAGGGTGACCTGCACACCGTATGTTGAAGCATTGGCCAGGACGCAGAACACAAATGCCAAGGCGAGAACGGTCATGCTTGTGCCTTCAAAGAAGAACCGAGTCGGCTTGGACTTGATCCCTGTCAAATTGGCATGGACGTGCGTCTGTCCATTGTCATCGGCTTCGCTGCGTTTTGCCCTAGACTGCTCCTGGTGGTTGCTTGACTCGCTTGGATGGTCCTCCTCCGAGTTGTTGTGTTGGTCATCCTCATGTTGACCAGAGATATCATCGTTCTGGTTACGCCCCAATGGTCCAAGCGGTATGTCTTCCGTGGCCACATTTCCATGCATCTCCCTCCAACGCTGACATGGTTCCACTATGAGAGTCTCACAAATGCGCCAAGCAGCAACAGAGCACCGCAGACTGCAGATATCCTGCAATTCGTCCAAATGAGAGGCTATCACGATGGTGGTGTCTTGCAAGAGGCGATGGCGACGCTGCGGATGCAAGACGTTCTGAACAATTGCAGTTGAGGTTCCGGCATCCAAAGCAGATAAAGAGTCATCAAGCACAATGACCTTTGCACCGGAATAGAGAGCCCTGGCCAACGCTACGCGATGGCCTTGTCCACCGCTGAGATTGGATCCTTCAGACCCAACCTTTGTGTTGTCTCGCGAAGCCATCGTATCAACGTCGCTAGCTAATTGACTGAGTTCGAGCGCCAATTGGAATTGCTTGGCGTCGAAGGGCTGATCAAGGATCACATTCTCGCGAATGCTACCTTCAAAGAGCCAAGGATCCTGGGGACAAAAGGCAATCGGGACCATAAATGTGCCTCTTGTTCGGGGCATGGAGTCACCACCGGCGAGTAGGGTTTGATTACGAAGCAAATGTCGCAGCAGTGTGGTTTTGCCACTTCCACTGGGTCCGTGCAAGAGCACGAGCCGTGTGGACTGTGAATCGTCTGAAGCTGCTGAGGAAGCAGGAACCACGATATTGACAGAAGCAAGCCAGGAACGGACCTGCGACGGAACAGGGGCTGGGTCTTGCCCGAGGCACTGGTGGCTGGACCCCTTGACATCGCTCTGAATTGAAACGACATGTGGTTTTTCAATGCCATCGGTGGTCGGAGGAACAGCGCGTGCTACGAGAAACGACTGAATGCGCTCGAGGGATGCGGTAGCCGATAGTAGTTTCGAGCCGTTCTGAGCCAGATTGTTGACAGGTGCCTCGAGCATGTTGACGATGGTCAGCGCAGAAAAGACCGTCGCCGAATCAAGGGGCTTGCCACTCTTTCCGGGGTTAACTGCATAGGCAACGGCAAAGGTGGCGAGCGTTGTGATGTTCATCAGCGAGGTTGCCAGAACTGCGACCTGAGCCATCCATCGGTAGAAGATGCGCATGGCTGCGATCTCGGATTCTCGTAGCGCGGTCACTTTTTGTATGAAGTATGCCTCGGCGAGATTGATCTTGACCTGCTCAAATCGATGCATGAGCACACTAATTAGTGTGACGCGCTTGTCGGTTGCCTCAAACCATGCCTTCTGTTTGGCCGGGATCACCCGCGCGAGCAAACTGGCCGAGAGCAAGAGCATGACGATCGAAGAGAGGGCGACCAGGAAAGCTAGACCCAGGCGAGCATACAAGAGCAAAGAGGCGACACCGATCGTGATGAGTGCTGACCAGATCTCGTGAACCTGTTCTAGCACCGTCGCCAATGTTTCAATGTCGGCAGAGATGATAGCCACAGGATCTGAAGCTGCAGTTGAGGCGGAAGTTGATTGGTCTTGCGTAGCGCAAGCAGCCGGGCTCGAGGAGCCTGCAGTCCCGGGATCTTGAGGAGTGACAGGATTGTCAGGTCGCATTTCGAGAGCTGGAAGTGGAACGGCTCTGTGCAGCACGTGGCGGTACACGGATGCAATCATGGCAGAACGAAAGACAAAGGTGGACCGGTAGACGTGTTGCCAGTAGATTCCTGTGAAGATGGTAATGAGGCCGTAGATGATGAAGACGGATCCTGCGAGTGCCCATCCACGGGATGGCAACTGTGGAACAAAGGTTGCCTCGGAGGTGGCTTGAGAATAGGAGGAAACAAAGGCAATCAAGTCGCCAAAAACAATGGGCTGGGCCAACTGAGCGAGCGTGACCACGAGCTTGGGAAGCATGGGAGCGAGCCAATAGCTTCCGAATGCGCGCACACTGGCGACCAAGATACGGAAGTAGCCCTCATTCCGGCCCTTGGAGGATGTGCAGGCACGATCCCAATGATACTCGAAAAGGCGTGCCAGTGCATGTGCTTGTACTCGAGGCGGAGAGGTGTACAGATCGCCGTATGTCAGCTTGGCCCGAAACCCGCGGCGAAGCAAGGGGAAATGCCAAAGCACAAATGCTCGGGCCAATAAGCCGCGAATGAGGTCGGGATGGTCCTTGGGCGATGATGCAGCTCCCTCAGCTTGATCCTGAAGAGTCTGTGAGTGCAAGCTGGTGTGTCTTGCAGTGCTGAGTAGCGTCTGTAACGAGGCGAAAGCGGTGATAATGGCCTGAGAAGCGAACAAGGATAGCTGTGCCGGCTGTCGGGTATCGAGTGTTAGGGAGAAGGTACGAAGAATGGTTCCGCTGAAGATGGCGTTGAGAAACGAAGCCGATAGCAGTAGGGTAGATGGAGCCGGCGACGAAGTATGCAGACAAAGCTCGAGCGGATAGCGCACCACAGCGACCATCACACTCAAAGATTTGGCGACTATAACAAGTGTGGTCGGCTCGCCGGCTGGGATGGACGTAGATCGTGTGGCCATGCAGATTGCGGCTACCAAAGCTGCTACTTGAGCAATCAGCAGACTCGTGTTTAAAAGGAGTTTTGCCAGTAAGATCCTCTCGCCCGTAGCCCAAGGGCCGTGAAGTAATCTGGAAGTTGCATTGATCAGAGGGCGGCGAGGTAAGCCGGAGCGGTAGATAGAGACGGCGGCCAAGAACAGAGTGATCGAGTCCGGCAAGATGGAGAGAATTGCCTGCTCGAATGTTACGGTGAAGTCGAGCGAGCGACAGATGGACCCAGGCCCAAAGCTAGCATCTTGGGCGCAGAGTGCCAACATGGTAGCTGCGACAGCCCGGTCTGTGCGCGCTGCACACCGAATGGGTCTGAATGATGGGGTGATGAAGCGGGAGTGTGCCAGGATGAGGCGGCAGAGATAAACGAAGTGATAGGATCAAGATCAGAACTTGGTCTTTATATTTGGAGCGTCACAATCGTCGGGTTCCACTGGACTGTGCAGGACCCCGTGATACTTCAAGCTACGTTGCTCAAGGCAAGCAGAAGCATTGAAATGCAGTTCCGGCACATTTCGAGCCGACCAAGATGAAAAGAAGCTAGTCCTTTAGTGTTCCTTCGGTAAAAGCCAGCGAAAAAGGTTCACATGCACATCGAAGCATGGAAGCAGCGGCGGTTGTTCGAAATGTGTTCTGTACAGCATGCAGCACATCGGAACACCTGCAGCCGTGTTTTAACTAATCCTGTACCAAAAACCGACAGAAGAGACAGGGTCCATGTTCGTCTCTTTCCTCCTGATCGCAGGACTTTCAGAAGCGGTTCGGCCTGTTTTTGTCCCTTCGTTGTTCACATTCAATTCGCTAAAACGCTACAGCGCTTTGGATCACGACATTGGTTCTTGTGAATGGGATCAGACAAAAGGTATACAGCACATGTACAAGCAATACAGGAAGCCGTCTACCTCGACAAAACCAACGTTGGCTTGGAGCCGATAGAAGTGGAAGCAACCAACGCTGCAGCTCCGACCGAGACGAGTGCGGTCAGTCCAAAGACGAGCTCTGGGAAGCCAGCATCGAGACCCAGACTGTAGACGCTGGAATTCAAAATGGGTCCAATCGTGCTCATGATGTTTGCCATCGAAGTGAGAGTGGCCATCATCTCGTCGACACTGGCATCTTGAGGCAGCATCAACGAGGCGAGCGATGTGATCAGAGACGCATTGCCGGCTGCTGAAACGTAGACGACCATGGCAAGGAGAAATATGGGCAAGCTGTGGACCCGCCCTCCCACAATGACGACGATCCAGGCTAGCACGTCGAGAAGCAGAGATAGGATGGCGAGCAGCCGATCTGCCAATGCAGTATTAGTGTACAGCGAACGTGCGTAGCGGGCGAGTCGTGGGAAGATGGCGACGAGGAAGATCCACTTGAGCGTGCCAACCAGGCCGAGTGCGAGGCTGAGATCGCGTGCATGCAGGCCGAAGCGAGATTGAAGGTAGACGAACACGGTGTTGGTGGTCAGTGTGATCTGGCTGCAGAGCGTAGCAGCGATCATGAGCTTGACCAGACGCCAATCGCGTTTGGGTTCAGCCAGTGAAGTGGCGGGCCAGAGCAGGCGCATGGGCTTGGGTGCTCTAGTGAGACGAGGGCCGATACTCTGCTCCTGTACAGACGGTGTCGATTCTTGAGCTGCCTGTAGCTGTTCAAGCGGAGAAGGAGGTGGTTTTGCCAGTGTAAATAACGTCCAGAGCGGAGCGAGTAGGCTAATGGCAGCTCCTATGCGGATGGGCAGCTTGTCAGAGACCAGATCAGAACCAGTGTCAAGATTGACAAAACGAAGAGCGACGGTGGCTGCAAGCATGCCTAGGAATTGAGTCGAGGCCAGACGAGCCAGCCAGGTAGAACGCAGATCGACAGGAACCGAGTCGAGTACTATAGCTGAAGAGACAATGCCTACGATCGCATCAGGGCAGGCAACAATTCCAAACACAAGAGCTTCTGCGAGAAGCATACGGAGCGAGCTGGTGGGTGAGCTCTCAATCCACATGGGGGGAGTGGCGCTGGTCGATAAAGACGAAAAGCGATTTGGAATGCTGGCAACAACCATGAGCTCGAGCGCAGGCGTGAGAACGCCAATCAGCATGGTCCCTCGGCGACCCAGGCGTTTGAGCAACCAGGGTGCTAAAGCGAGTGCGGACAAGCACGAAAACAGACTGCCGATGCTGAGCATGTAGGAAAAGACACTGGAAGTGCGTGCCTCGATGTCGACCAAGCTGCATTCAAGCGTTTTGTCAGGCGATGATGGCGGACGTGATTGGTAGTATTCCTGACAGCTAAGGCCTCGAATAAGGTCCATGATGGATCCTATGGCCAAGTAATGCCCGAATGAGAGGAGGCCGTTGGCGACAAAGACCGATAGCAGGTTGCGTTTGGCACGTCGATCCAAGCCTTGCGCACCTGACCCGGGAGCTGGTGCATTGTCAATGGGTTCATCACGTGGCGACTGTGATATTAGGCGAGTCGTCTCGTCCGCAGTCTGTGGAGCCGACATTGTCGTAGAGGTATCAGATCATGGCGTTGATCGTGAGAGGAGGGATGCGGTGTTTTGAGTAGTGATCCACCTCACTGCCAGAAAACAAGATTGAGCTGCGTCTAGCTTGCACGGTTGAGGATAGGAGGAGACCGGTCGGCAGACTTCCGTAGAGAAGCCGATGCGCTAGCGAGCTCGGCAAGAGCATCATGCATCCATTCTGCAGAGAACCAACCATCTAAGCCAAGTAAGCACTCGGGGAATACGGCGGAGCAGATCCCATCGACTGAGCGCCACGGACTTACAAAAATTCCGCTGTCCTGTATCGCTGAATCGGATTTTTGAAGCATCCGCTGTCAAAGCACCTCAAGCAGCCGCATTGGCCCTTGACACGCGGCGGAAATTAGCAGGATCCGGGGCCTGTGCTGCCTCGCTCACAGACACCAACGAGCATCCTGGATAAGATTCAAGACTTGCACCACCGAAGCCGTGCTTAAGAGGCTCGATGCGAATGTGCAAGTCTTTTTCACACAGGCAAGCTTGCATCTACGAGACACAAACGCGCCACTTCGATCGCACTCGGACGCTGTCCACGATCTCGAAGCATCATCTGAGAGCGAGCAAACCCGTCGACCCTCGCCTCTCTTCTACCATCTTTATCCACTTCCATTCAGGCTCTGCGTCAGTCCAAGCACAATGACCAGAGACTTTGCAGCTTTGAAGCGCGCCAACTCGACAAGACGAGCCAATCAACTGCCAAACAAGGCTGGCCGTCGGATGTCGTGCGAGCAATGTCAGAAACGAAAGAGCAAGTGCGACAAGCAAATGCCTTGCTCCATGTGCAGATCACGTGGCATCGTTTGTACGCCTTCATATCCGGATCCACACAAACCAAGAAAGAAGCGTCTCCCCGAGCGTGAACTTCTCGACCGCGTTCAAAGATACGAGCAGCTCCTCGGTGCTGCCGGCATCGACAAAGATCTCACCGTATCGGACCTCGAAGACGTCGAGAACACATCGTCCCTGCGTAGCTTCAACCAGAGCATGGCATCAAGCAAGCGGTCCAGAATCTCGTCTACAGACTCAAAGCGAGGTACTTGGGCAACACATCAGTCAGGGGTACGGACAGCAGAGGCACCTCCAACACCGCCAGGCACAGCAGCCATCGACCCGGATTATGGCGATATCGAGTCTATCTTTGAATCCGTTCCTCCGCTGCAGCCTCGCTCTCAACATCAGGAATCCAACCCTCACTCTCCGGATGCTTTCAGCCGTTGCCGACATGCCGCTCATTCCCCTGCATTCGAGGGGTCAGTCTCGTCGATCCCTTTCATCTACAAACACCTCGATCTCATATTCCCTGATGAAGGATCCAAGTACTTCAACCTCGACGATCACTGCCCCGGCGAGCCCCTCCAACATCCGGAAACGAGCATCATGTTTCGCCTGCTCCATGTCTATGAGCAGAACATCCACCCGTTGGTCAAGGTGGTTCATGTGCCTACCGTTCGCGAGCACTTCTGTGACATTTCTGCCGACCCTAGCATCGCGAGTGCTCACGACAACGCGCTTCTGTTTGCCATCTATACCATCGCCATCAGTTCGCTCCTTCCGGACGAATGTGTGCGCCTTTTCGGCTCGAGGACCAAGGAGGTCGTATGGGAGGAGTTTCGACGCAACGCTCAGACTGCGCTGTGTCGGGCAAGAATCTGGGTGTCTTCTCATATCAGCGCGAGTCAAGCATACCTCCTCTACACCTTGGCGCTGACTAAGAACGTCGATCCGCGCTCATATGGCGTTTGTTCTGGAAGCATGGGCAGAGTTGTGCAGCGACTGCTCTCGTTGCACAACAAATCATCCGCGTTGCGAGCCATGCCTGCTCCCATCGAGGTGGTCAATCGAGAGATGGGCATTCGACTTTGGTGGGAGGTTCTCGCATGCGATCTGCGCGCATGTGAAAAGTCGGGCATCGCTACCAATCCAACACTCGCCACTGCGACCACTGTATTGCCATGCAATGTTGCCGACAGCGACTTGGGGCAACTTACCCTTGCATCCCTTGCAGCGGTACCGGCCGCTTGCCCCGATATACCCATTACTGATTGCCTTTTTCTACTGCTTCGATGCGAATTTGCGCAGTTTCAACTTCATCCACCTTGGTCGCAACAGCATCCGGAGTATCACCTTCGCAGCCACCTCTTTCGCTCCAGTGTGGAATTCAGAAGGCTTTTGGGTTCAAGCAATGCACGCCCCAATACGGCTAGCTTAGCATGGCGATTGGCAGCGGTAGACGTGTTCGACGCATACATTACAAGGCGATACTTTGATCGACCCGACGCGGCGTCCAGCACCTTGGTGCAGTACGCACGACACCATGCATGCGCCTGGGTCAACAGGATTCGACTCCTTGTGCATCTTAGCCAGAGGAGTTCCGAGAACGATGTCGAGGTCATTCAGATTTGTATAGTGCAGGTGGAAGCGACGGCCAAGCTGCTTCGAGACGTTCGCTTTGTGCGGTTCCAGTGGTACACCTACCAGCAGCTGCCCTTCTTCTCGTACTTCATCTTGCTGGATCTGTTGCGCCGTCACACCACTGGGAAGCTGGTGGACGAAGCCTGGTCGGCCATTGCGCAAACCATCGTCATCTGGCAGCCGACGCATCTGACAAGCAGCAGTGGCAAACATCAGAGTAGCCTCGGTAACAGGCTGCCGAATAGCGGTGCAGCGTCGAATGACGGCACGCCCAACATCCATGCTGGCTGGGAAGACAAGAACAGGCGCAACCCTGTGCAAGTGCGTGGCACTATGCTCGCAACATTGATGGTGGCTGCGTGGGAGAAGCGTGCTCAAGCCCTCACTGCTGGATCCGAATCCGAGCCGGGCTACGTGCCAGAGGAACCCGCGATTGTAGCTGCTATGCGCGATGCTGCTACCGTCTTTGCCTCTGATTGCGAGGCTTCTCGGGCGCCGGGACACTCGGATGTTGACTGCAATGAAAGCTCGGCGAGTCATGCAGGTGGTAGTAGAAACAACCGACATCAGCCTGATGCACAGTCGTCGGCGGGCATGGCGTATCCGGCCGCGTTTACGGGGTTTCTCGACCCCGATGCGCAGGCCACCGCAACCGCGTCTGAAGACATGCTCGACTTCAACTCCCTTCTGCAGTCGAGCGTGGACTTGGATTGGAGCAGCTGGTTTTCCCAAGGCTGGACTCCAACGGTAACGGGTCTCGACGCCTCACCAACTAATTTCATACCCTCTTTGTGATGATTTGCCGTGGACCCTTTGCGTTTCATTATCAATCGATGCTGATTGGCCTGGTTATCAGGCGGGTCGGCACATTCCAAGCGTCTTTGTAACACCGCAAGCAGGACAAGCAAGGCAAGCAAGGCAACCAAACAGCCGAAGACGGGTTGATGCGGAAAGCACGTCGGAATGCCTAGAGATGCTGAAGCTGACTTGGCAGAGGAGAGAGGTGTGTACAACAGCCTTTAGTCAGCGGCGGAAAGATCCGCCATTCGCTCGCCCAGGGTGATGGCTCGGAACGATTGGAAAAGCTGAGCCTTGAGATTGCCGTGCTTGGTCGACGTCTTTTCTTTTTGTGGCCGTGATAGCGATCATCACGGGATCACGCCCCCAGACAACTTGTTCACTGCCACTCCGTTGGAAAGTCATGTCGGATGTGGGGAACACACCGGTCAACGTGGACGCCAAGACTCTCTGAAATCCCCCCTCCCCTGCCTCCCCCACGTCGAGGACATCCGAATTCGGGTAGATGGTACGGAACAAGCCACCTTTCCTTTTTGGCTGTTCCGGACCGATACGAGATCTGCCAAGAGTGCATGCGACTGGAAGATAAGACGAGTGCTGCGCTGATCCGAGGCCGCTTGACTGCCAGTGCGCGTACATTGCTCAAGACACTCAGCTCAGAAGCAAAGACGCTGTCATGGCAACGAGGTCAAGGGCCAACAAGCGCGTGCGTGTGCGCGCGTTCGAACAGAAGTCGACTTCTTTTCCCGACGGCGTTGCCAATCTCAGTGCGGCTTCCGTCAATACACGCAGCCCCTGATAGAATGCGTGGAAAGGAGACCTATGCAGAAGACGCTTCTTCTGCGGAGTATTCAAGTTCGCAGGCGGAAGCAAACATGCCTATGGACTGCAGCGTGGAGCTTCTTGATTGGCTTTCCCCGCTTCCAATTCGGGACCAGCCCCTTTGCATGCATGAAGACACGGAAGGCCGAAATTTGACCGGTCGTCGAGAGAACTGAAAGAAACAGAGAGTGACTGCGATAGACAAGAGAGTCTACCTTGGCCCCCCACTGCTATCCTCTCCGCACTGATGCCGTTTGCCCCAGCGGCAAATTGCAAGCGGACCTTCTGATTGGGACGGCTTGCAGTCGCTCACTTCATCAGGTGTGCTGTGCTCTGGGATGCCAGATCGACAGTACCTCTGGCGGACAGATAGCTTACGTCAACATTGACGTAAGCAGCGATAGGGGTGTTGTGTTCGTTTGAGCCCTTGCCCTCGACCCAGCCTAGAAAGTCTCACAACGGTCGGAGGAGACAGCATGTGTGAGCAATATGCACTCCGCGTTTCTTGGCAGCCTCGCGTAGAAACATGCTTCTTGGCAGTCTGCGCGTGGACTCCACGCGAAGCATCGCACTAGCGCTGTCAAATGTTGCCACCTGCAGCTCCTGAAACTGATTCCAGCTCCGCCATGCTCTTTGATTGGTCGAGAATTAAACTGCTCGTGCGGAGAAGGTCACGTTGGTAACCCATGAGGATGAGCCGGTCGAACCGCGGTGAGTCCTACCCTGCGGATCTATCCGCACTCGTTCTTCTCCGCTTATCACCCACCTGCTGGCAGCCAATCTGTTTCCCCTGTCGACCGGCTTACTGTGGTCCGCGCTGCATCCTGGCCGACGCTGGACCTTGACGTGTGTTTCAGTTCCACGCAGCTCTGATTGCTTCGTTGCCAAACCTGCCCATACTCTGTACGCCGGTCCAGCTTGGTTCGCCCCCTGGCTCACACCGTCTGCGCAAGTCTTACGGGAAAATCGCCGCGTCTCAACCCCGCACGCCGCACTCCGCTTGGTAGGCTGTAGCCGCTTCCTATTCTTTCCGTTGGTTCGATTGATCGAGTCGGCTTTTCTCGGATGATTCCTTCTCCAGCTCGATCCGCACCCTTGTTGGGAATCAAACACAAGGGGTTATGCGACAAGGTTTGAGGCTGACCGAGCGAGTCAGTTGAATCGCCCCGCACATGCGGGGTGCCCCGCGCGCAGAACACCTGCAGCCTCTCGGGAAAGCGAGGAACCCCCGCGCGCACCCTACATTCCTGCGCACACAAGCTCACGGGATGCGAAGCGTGGCAGTCCATGTGCAATCAAGTTTAGCGTCTCGTACCTGAGCTAAAGAGCCACATGCGCTCCACCCCACTTTTGGCACCGTGTCGCGTTCGAGAGACTCGCTGCAAGACCGATCGAGCTCGCCACATCTATATAATGTCCCCGCATCGGACGACAATATTAGCTTGTGTTACCCCATACGTACACTTTAGGCCCTCTTCTCTGTCCCCTCAGCCCCCTGTCTCCGTAAGCAACAATGACCGAAACCAGGAAAGGCGTTCTCGCCCAAGGCGCCCAGAACTTCAAGGATCTGTTCCACTGGAAGGTTCGTTCGACCGTTATCAATGAACATGGCGAGGAAGAAGTGACGTGGGAGAGGCCCACCGCACCGCCCAACCCGCTCAGGCTCCTCACGATGCTCGGTCTCGCAGGCTGGGGTGCCTATCTCATCGGATTCAGCGCCTGGACCGCCGATGCCTTTGACTTCCACGCCCTCTCGATCCAGACGACCAAGCTCTCGAAACACTTTGGCGTATCCAAGACCAAGGTCACCGAAGCTATTACACTTACGCTGCTTCTACGTTCGGTGGGCGCTGCCATCTTTGGCATGTTTTCCGACTACTTTGGCCGCAAGTATCCGCTCGTGATCAACATGTGGTGTCTCGGTGCTCTGCAGGTTGCCTCAATCTACTGCCGCAACTTCAACCAATTCCTCGCCGTGCGAGCCCTGTTCGGGCTCTTTATGGGGGGCGTCTATGGCGCTGCAAGCTCGATGGCCTTAGAAAACATCCCAACCGAAGCACGTGGTCTCTTCTCGGGTATCTTCCAACAGGGTTACTCGTTTGGATATGTTCTTGCAGCATGCGTCAACCTCGGTGTCGGCGGTGCGACCAAGACGTGGCCCACCATGTTCTGGGTCGGCGCCGGCTTCTCGTTTGCTGTTGGCTTCTTTCGTCTGGCTTGGCCCGAGTCCAAGCAGTTCGTTGAGGCCCACAAGGCCTCCAAGGGCTCCAGCACCAAGAACTTCCGCAAGAGCTTTGGCGGCATGCTCAAGAAGGAGTGGAAGGTGTGCATCTACGCTATCATTCTCATGAGTTGGTTTAACTGGTTCTCCCATAGCTCGCAGGACTCGTACACCACCTTCATGCTGTCCGGAAAACAGCTGAACAACACGGCAGCTTCGAGAGCATCGATCCTGATGAAGACCGGAGCATGCGTTGGTGGTACTATCTGGGGCTACATGTCGCAGTGGATTGGACGACGACGAGCGATGGTCCTGGCCTGCTTGGTCTGCTGTTGCCTCATTCCTGCTTGGGTGCTGCCCTCCACCGAATCCGGTCTCGAGGCTGGTGGTTTCATGCTTCAGGTAAGTGTCGATCGAGATGGTGGTTTCGCTCAGTTTCAAGTTCGCTGTCTGACACTTTTTTCATTTTCATTTTCATTTTCTTCATTTTTTCATTTTCTTTTCGTTTGGTTGGGTTGCTACACAGGCCATGGTTCAAGGTGCTTGGGGTGTGGTTCCTATCTACCTCTCCGAGATCTCGCCTCCTGCGTTCCGAGCTGTGTTTGTGGGTCTTACTTACCAGCTGGGTAACGCCATCTCGTCGCCTTCGACGCAGCTCATCAACTATCTCTCGGAGAACAACTTTGTCAAGGGACCCAAGGGCAAGCGCGTCGAGGCGTACGGCCCTGTCATGGCGATTGCCACTGCCATCATCGCCGTCGGACTGGCTCTGACTGCCTCTGTCGGTCCCGAAAAGAAGGGAGCCAGGTTCGAGCGCGCTGCTGCTGCTACCGCCGCGCCTGAGCCCCAGCTTCCGGTGTACAACAAGGAAGTGGACGACGATGTTTCTGAGAAGGACGAGGACGTGCTTGCTCAGACCCAGACCGCTCTTTCCAAGTGAAGTCACGGTAGCGCCAAACACACCTTTGTGTAAGAACAACGATTGGGTCATGCTTCTTCTCACACATGCTTGTCAATACCGAAACGAGTTTCAGAGTTTCGCCGTTCTTTTGCTTGCGATCAACCTGCAGCCACTGTGAATCCTTCAATCACACGAGTCTGTCATGGCTGCCTGTTCGTGAGAGCACAATAAGAGCAAGTTGCTGGGCACGCGGGGTTACCACAAGCTAGCATGCAGCGCTCGCGCCCACCGAGCACCTGTTCCTTCCAAAGTAAAGAAAAAGTGCCAAATGATTTGTCCTTTCTTTCAGAAGCTCGGGTCAGGACCGCAAATCAATGTCCGCTTGGTTGAGTGAGAATGCAAAGGCAATATTACTTTAACAGCTCGGCTTTCGGCGGGTCCAAACGGTCGTTCTCCAACTTACAGTAACGCAACGCGCCAAGATCGAAACGATACGCTCGTGTCACGAGGCTTTCGCCGTCGGAGCCTTTCCTGCTTGTGGTCTGCTGCCACCACACGTGATGCGAAGGATCAACGATCCTAGCAAGAACCGAGGTCGGAACTTTTCCCTTCGTCGACATGGACTAGGTTCCCGAATATTCAGATAGAAATGACCGCGCTTCCGCAACTATAATATAAACTTGTCGGCCTCTCTCCGACACCACTAATTGCTGTCCAAGTCGAAGCATTCAGACCGGGACCGGTTCACAAACATTCATCTTGGCCCAGTCTTTCATAGTCTTGTCCAGTAAGACCAAAACCCCATCCTGACCCCCTTTACTTGCCCCGCCCGACTCCACCATAATTCTTGCCACTTGGATCATCATGTCGCAACAGCACAACCAGCAACTTGTCGCCGGCATCGTTCTGTTTGATGGTGTGACCCAGCTCGACTATATTGGGCCTTTTACTGTGCTTGCCCCGCACTTTCGCACCTATCTGCTCCACCACACGCTCGATGCCGTCACTACCGACACTGATCCTGTGAAAGCGCTGCCCACGGCTACTTTTGATCAGGTGGACCAAGTCGACATTCTCCTTGTTCCCGGTGCGCCTCTCGGCAACATTCTTGAGCTGCTGACCGACACTCGCTTCCTTGCGCAGCTGCGTCGCTTGGGTTCTCGAGCCAAGTACATCACTTCGGTCTGCACCGGCTCGGTCCTCCTCGGTCGCGCGGGTCTGTTGGACGGATACAAGGCCACAACTCACTGGTCTTCAATCGACGCGCTCCGGGCCATGGGCATTGAAACGCTCAATCAGCGTATCGTTCATGATCGGAATCGTATCACCGCTGGAGGCGTCACCGCTGGTATCGACTTTGGTCTAAGCCTCCTACAGCTCCTCAAGGGTGACGACGTCGCCAAGCTGACCCAACTCCTTATCGAGTACAACCCTGAACCTCCCATCCACGCTGGTTCGCCAGAAGCTGCAGGACCAGAGCTCGTGGCTACTGCGCGCCAAACGTTTCAGAGCCATGTTGACAAAGCCGTCCAGATCCTCGCAACGCCCGCTTCGCTTTGATCTGCCTTCAGTCAAGAGTTTCTTACATGTCAATCAACACCGTTCTTCTCACCAATCTCTTCGACCGTATGCTAGGCCTGTAATCCAACACTTGCTGGCTGTCTGCCTGTTGAGATGATCTCGCTACCCAAGTGGGGGCACTGAGACAATTACGAGTTGCATCAAGAGCCATCGGGACTCTGTACGAGGGAGTCGTCATTATGATCAGCGCTAGTATCGAGGAGGTTACCGGTGGATCATCAACGTGTCTAAGGCTTTCGCCCATCCGAAGAGAGCGCCACCTAGCCAGACCAGACGCCTTGACGCGAGAGACCCGCACTCGCCTGTATGTCAGATGACCGCCGCATCACAGCACTCGCGAATCGCGGCATTTCTCCGCATCGTTCGACATTTTCGTCTTTTACGCTGTTCGCGCCATCCTTCGCTCTCCCGCACAGCATCGTGGTAGCCTTGCGTGCTTGATAGGCTGAGTAACACCATAAAGTTGGATCGATGTCAGAGTCAGAGTGGCTATCGGGCCGAACTGCTGTGATGAGGGCTCGCTCAACCCACTCACTGTCTTGATATACTTGCGCCAGGCTTTTTCCTGTGAGTTTCTCAGCTGTGTGGGCCGTTTAAAGTAGAGTGGGACGCGTGGCGGTCCCGCATTTTATGTTAGTTTATACGGTCCCACAAAATTCATTTAAGGCTAGGGGTTCTTTAGCAATTCTCTGTCGTAAACCTGAAAGGAACAAAGTACAGCAATTTCTTGGCTGACCCGCCTCGGAGTTGCGGATCAGGAACGCACATGATCCAAGATTGATCTCTGAACAAAAGCGTCTACGGAAGTAGTTGCCGACATATTAACTTCATACACGAGTTGGTGGATCGATACTGCTAGTCTGCTCTGTTCGTGAGCCTTATCAGCCGAGGTGAAAGAGAGCTCTTGGCCTTCGGATCTCAAGTTCCCAAGCCTGTCTCAGCCACGAAGCATAGTGTGACTGTGCGGATGAAAGCTGCGAGTGCGTTACGCTCCTGACTACCTGCTAATTCATTTCAGAGGCATGCATGCGTGACGTCGAGAAGCGTCATGGCGCAATCCCACGAACCCCTCTCCAAGCCAAACAACCGTTGTCTCGAGAGCGTCCAAAACACGCTAACATCTGATCAGTGACCCGGCTCCCGAAAAACCGGAAGGGTTTCTAGGCGGTGTGAGTTTCCTGAACCTTGGACCAAGCGAGTCGTCGATAAGCACTCTGTGGTTCCACGTATCGTAGAACGCGTTCAGCCGCAGCTTAGAATTCCTGCTGAGCTTGCCAAGCCAGGTGAACGGCGTTGTACTGTACTGTACTTACTGCAGTGCAGACACGTTTGCCTCCACCTCAACCAACTCAAGCTCGCCTATGTGAGTCTAATTCAATCACAAAATTGTTATTACTTGCCCCCCACTCTTTTTGGGAAGAGAACAGTGTGGCTAGGAGTGGACGAGGACACGCATGAACAGTCGACGCGAGCCTAGTCCACGAAAAAGCCTGCGTGAGTCGGTTCCAGTGGTCAAGCGACACGTTGTTGTTCGGCGCTCTTTGGTTGCTATCTCTTAGCGCAATCGGGTATCGCGAGTTGAACTTGCTCTACTTTCCGCAGCGACAGGTCTACTCTGAACCCTGCACCTTCAACCGGATGCTCAATCCCATCAAGCCCGATCAGCATCCAAGTGCCACGCTCGAGCATACATTGGCACTAGCAACTCGCTAATCGTCGTTTGGCATTAGCGCTGCGCAGCCGACTGGGAGACCTTCGTCCGTGTCCACGTTGATATGGCTCGTGGAGGTACGAGTCTTGCCGCTGTGCTCATTAATCTATCACAGGAGATCACCAAGGTCCCCCCCATCCTATCCTAAAGTTAACAAGAAAGCGCAAATTCCTCGCTCGCTTTCAAGGATTCTTTCCGCTTCTTTTTCGCGAAGCCTCCTTGGCGCCATGCCGTTTTATTCAATCGTCGGATCCTTTCAGCGGCCTCTCTGTTGCTGGCCTACCTGTTTCCCACTTCCGAGTGGCGCAATCATGGTTAAATGTCCGAACCGCCGCAGCCTCGGCTTTGCAAAGCGAAGACCGGGACCTGAGACGCCGCGAGTGCTTCTCAGTGAAAGTTTTGCAGTTTGGTCAAGGAACGCACCAAATGCACTGAATCGTGGCTTGTAGCGGCCCACCCTGTGCGAGCGACTGGCCTTGTTGAATTGCCGTCGAGTATTACTTATAGCTGCACCGATCCGTTCCGCTTATCATGCCTTGACGTCTACCCTCGTTCCCTCTACTTGCGCTCAGAGTTCAGACCGTGGCAATGAGCGTATTGAACGGCACCAACGACGGCGGTGGTGACGATTGTGCCAACATCTTCGAATTCATGACGCCACTCCAACCCAGCGACCTCTACTTCTCCACCACAGATCTGACCACGCCAACGTTCGCTGATGCCGCGACAAACAGCGACGCTATCAATTCAAGGCCTCCAGCAGTTCCGGAGCATCAATCGTCCCTGGAACGAGTCGAGGAAGAAAAAACGGCGCCGGGCCCCTGTAAACGAAAGCATTCCGACGTAGAAAAAGACCGGAGAAGAAGCATATCGAACGGCTTCACGGTGAGTCTTCAGTGTGCAAATGGTGTAAGCTCAAGTATAGAAGCTGACAGAGCTTCCAACACTATAGGTTCTGCAGAGCATCCTTCACAACGACCCCAACGCCAAGCCCATCTCGAAATCCATACTGCTCCAGCAAGCATGTGACGAGATTCGTGAACTGCGAAAAAAACTCGAAGCTAGCACCGCCATCATCACCCGGTTCGGTCTGGAAAACCTTTTCCAGCCAACCCCGTTAGGCCAGCAACCATCACCTCCAGTTCCGACAAGCAGGTCCTACTCTCCCCATGCAAATAGTCTTTGCCCTGAGACCTTTGCAGATTCGCGGCGCGCTTCCACTTCGACGAGCACAACAGGCACACTGTACAATGTTTCTTTCTCCGATCACCCAAAGGAAGAGAAACGTAAGCCATACAACAAGCACATGGACTCCTATGGCAGTACTTCCGAAGGCTCTGACGATGACTCTATCAACACTGCAAGCAGCATATCCGGTAACGCAAGCGATTCCGAGGCGTCGTCGGACAGCGAGAGCGACATTGAACGTGGCGCCAGCGGCCGAAGTAGAGCCAAGGAAAGATTGAAAAAGACAAAGACAAAGGCAAAGAAGAAAGATCGAGACCGTACCAGGAATCGAAACAAAAGCAAGGCACTCAGCAGCCGCTCCTCGCCCTTTTCATCGTCGACACCAAGTGTGGTAAGCCCGCCACTGTCCTTCTCTCCGAATCGAGATATACAGCAGGCTATCTTGTCCCTGCTCCTCGAGTTGCCTTCACATTTGGAGGAAGTCAAGAAGCAGAGGCGCTCGTACCCATTCCCTCACCCTGAACCCGACGAAATTGAGGACGAAACAGTAACAAAGACAAAGCCACCTAGGAAGCGTCACCGATGAAGCAATAGACATCTGCAGCACTTGTACATATACCGCATAGCCTCGACTAGTATATACCTAATCTAGATTCAACCTCGTTCGTCGAATGCCGCGGACCGGTAGCAGCGCTCCCTGGTCGATAGTCTGGTACGATTGCAGCTTTACTGTTCTCACAGATGAACTTCAATTGAGGTATATGGGCTTCGTTTGTCATCTTTTGTCAAGATCGCGAGCGTCTTCCATGTCACCCGCTCGTTGACCACGAAGCCAGATGGCCGAATTGAAACGGCGGCAAACACATGCAGTTCCAGTATGTACGGACATTATGCCACACGGATACGAGATACCAAACAACGTACAGTACTGTAGAAAGGGAAAAATGTAAAAGTATTAAAAAACAAAATCAAACCAAGAAACCAATCAAACAGAAAGATTTCGCCCAGTCTCCAAAGCCTTCATCCCACCCTCACCATCACCCCATTTTTATCGCAAAGGAGGTGCAGAACTGGATATGCGATGATACTACGATTACGAGCTCATAGGTAACCTGGGTGACTGCTCGTGATCTGAGAGATAAACAACAAACAAGGGTATGTATGGGAAGGTAAAAGCGAGGAGGATCAAAACTCGGGGCCAGCCAGGAGCCAGACGACCTGTTCGTAGACAGAGAAGATGACGCCTCCGCTGACAATGAGGCGCATGCTGCGAGAGACAGAGCCGCGCCATAGGGCACTGACACCTTCAGAGCGGAGAATCTGGGTGAGGCAATGCCAGGTGGAGCGGTAACGGGCGGCGTCGATGGCCTGCATACGAGTCTTGAGGACGTCAAACGGCATGGTGCCGTAAACGGCCACCACCCCAGATGCTGCTCCGATGGAGAAAGTCCCAAGCCAGTTGACGAGTGAAGAGCCACTGCCATGCGCCTTGGGCAAGAAATCGCGCAGGGCAGAGTATGTACCTAGTCGGATCGCCGACGCCGAGCCCTGGCGCATAACAACAGGCAACACACCTTGGTAGATTCCGCCGAACCCTTCTTGGCGGATGATGGACGCTGTTCCACGGAGTAGACCTTGTTCATAACGAGGCTTGGCGCGCTTGCCGTCATCGATCAGTTTTGTTTCTGGAAGAGTTGTCACTTCGTCAGTCAGTGTTGCGGCAATCCAATTCCCTCGTTCTTGCACTTACTGATCGTCTCGCTCGGCGTCACCGCGAAGACGGCTTCCAACACGCCAGCGCCCATCCCGGCGAGATAGCTGCCCGCACTAGAGGGCTTACCCTACAGGTTGCAAAGCGAATGTCAGTTGCTGCCTCGAACATGTTGTGCCGCCACGGAAAACTCACAGTAGTCTTGTTCTTGAGCAGATTGAGGAAATTTTCGAAAGCGAAAAAGCGAACGCCAGCTTTGCCTGCGTTGCCGACGACCAGCGCAGAACAGCCGCGAAACAGTCCCCTAGGACCTTCCTTTTGTAGCGTCGACCGGACAATTTCCGAAGGTGACAAACGTTGCTGGTTGCCGTGGATATCTCGCGGTGCGAACTGAGAAACAGTCTTGAGATACTCGATCGGAAAAGTCGCAACTGGGAAGAAGAAAATAGTCACGTCAGCGGTCAGCCTTTTTCGACGCGAATCCGTAGAGTACTCACCACCTTCAACAGCCCCAGCAGTGGCACCGGCCACTACTGAGACCGATGGTGATACGTTGCGTCTAGTGGGTGGCATGACTGATATCCTTTCCGTCGCAGATCAGAGCAAAGCGAGTTGCAGAAGTCTGTCCGGTGGGAGGGACACTTTCAAGGACCTGGAGTTTTATGAGCGTTCCATCGAGATAGCAGACCCACTTTCCTGACTGTTCCCGACCTAAATGCGACACTATGACTCTCAGATTCAACTGTAGCTTTCGATACTGACACTAAGGAGGGACAGTGCTGACGTCTTTCTAAACTGTTCCAGGACATGTCGATACCAAGTTGTGGTGACAGCAGCAAAACATATTGGGTAGCTGGTCACGCTTCGGACCAATCTTTCCTAACGCAATCACGCTCTGCCTTCGTACATGCCACGTGCATGGCCTTGATGCCACCTGTCAGGAAAGTGTGACGAGCACACTACTGAGCCCTTCAAAAATTGGCGCAGGGCATGTCGAGGCTTGGTGGGCGCGCGCTTTCAGCGTGACAGCCACGCTGTGCGTTATCTTGATTCGACACACGGTTGCCTCGTGCACTGAGCGTGAGACTGGGACACGTTCGCTTAAAGTGACAGAAAGTTCCAGAAAGCGCAGGAAGTGGCAATGACGAGCCAAAGATAGGAGCACGCTCCTCCGCCCTCACCGGATAAGTTAGGCTGAATTCACAATCGATCAGACGGCAGAATATGAAAGCGAGAACATACAGGTCAGGAGCACGTCATCTCAGTTTCGATTAAGATTGCAATCTACTGTTGTATTTGACAGGTTGTGATTGCGACAGGACGGTGAAGTCAGGTGTAATTACAGCACGAGTGGGGTGGGGCTCGAATCGTGCGGCCGTTCGCCACATGTGAGTTGCGCGACCTCGTAGCTGGACGCAATATCATCCAGCGCCGTACTCCGCGGATCCAAGCTTTTCGTGTTGAGCTCGAACAGGTCGAAGCCAGACGGATCTGTAGCCTGGCCCGATTGTCGCCTTACAGGCCTATAGTTTTGACCGAAGAAGTCTTGCCGGTTCACCGTCATGTCGGGGGAAGTGATCGGTGTCTCGCGGGACAGGCGGCGGTCGGGAGTGACGTAAAACACGCGAGCATGAGCGATCAGGGCAACGGAGCGCTCGACAAAGGCAATGTTCAGCTGCGCTTGTGCCTCTTCCGCAGCTGCAGCAAGGCCGACCTCGAGAATGCCACTAGGATGCTCGATCGAAATGCGACGCTGAGGTGTCGACGAGGCGGTAGTCATACTTGGAGACGAAGCAAGCGAAGGCGTGCGCGACGAATAGATGTCTGAGACAACCGTTCCAGGTATGTATGCCGCTCCGGCCGTGCATATGGCACCAGTGACAGCATGTGCGTTGTGACAAGCTTTGGGGGTGAAGTCTAAAAGCAACGGAGACAGCATCAATGAAAAGCAGGCGAGGAAGAGGGCGTCAATAAACAAGTTGGTCACTGCAAGCTAACACTTCTTACTCACATCTTGCCGTGAAAGTCGTGACTTCTGTACCCGGGCCGATGAGTGAGATCTTTGGTACAACGCTCGAAGATACATCCCCCAACCCCATGAGTCGACCCGCTTCGAGACGGACGCGTTCTAGTCGTCCGAGCAGCTCGCTATTGGCGTTAAGCGTGGTAGGCAACTCGCGGCCGGTGATGCCAACGTCGGCTTGACGAATGAAAACCACGGGGACGGCCGAGTCGATGATGGATACCTCGAGTCCCTCGATCCAGTCGGTGGGATTTCCGGTGGGCAATAGCTTGCCTGTGCATGCACCTATGGTATCGAGGAACCGCAGGCCGACGCGAGCACAGGGACGCTGAAGGCCCATTTCATCCACGTCGTCGTAGTGAACTCGACCCTTTTGGACAGGGATTATGAGTTCGGAAGCCTGCTTGGAATTGAGGTTAAAGATGCGAACAAGACATGTCGTATCCGAAGGATGAGGCTTGACGAGGCCTCGTTCGATAGCAAACGCAGCAACACCGGTCATCATGTTGCCACAGTTGGGTGCGGTGTCGACGATTCGCTCGGTAACGCCGACCTGGCAGAAGAGGTAGTCGACGTCAAACGCAGTTCCATGTGTACTTGGCGAGACAAGTGCCACCTTGGACGTCAACGAGTTGCCACCTCCCATGCCGTCGATCTGCAATGGGTGGCCAGACCCCATGATGGAAAGCAACACCGCATCACGGGCACTCTGTTCGTAGGGTAGATCACTAGCCAGAAAGTACAGCCCGCGACTAGTACCAGCCCGGTAGACGAACGTATCAATGGCTTGCAGCATCCTGATGTAAGTGGTGCGGGATTGGTGTAAGCAAGAACAACAATTGATAGCTGGTCGCTCTCAATATATGACTTTCACCAAAACAGCCGTGCGTGCGCCCAGCCAAGCGCGCTCTCACGGGGTGCAACCTCGCCATGGCCGCAAATGTTAGACTGAGCGCACCTCACGGGGGACATGCAGAAGAACTGACGGGTTGAGCGCAAGTCTTTGATACAATAAGAGTCTCCATGCTCAGCGCAGAGAGATACTGCAGTGGACTCGAACCTGAGCCAAAGAAGGAACAAAAAAACAACAAAAAAGAGGAAAGTGTGCAAGCCTGTCAAGTTGCGCACAGGTAAGATAGCCGTCCGACAGTCTGTTTCCGGAGCACGCGCTGGTCACGGCGTCGGCGTGCGTGCGAGTGTTGTGTGAATGCGAGAAGGGTGCTTTTATGCACGTGGGCGGATAACGAAAAGATTCTTTGCCGATGCAGGTTGGTTCCAATTCCCTGAGTCCTGCTTCGACGTGTCTTTTCCATCACGCCTGGCTGCCGTCGGACGGGTCGGATTTAGAATTTAAGCGTGCAATGACGTGCGTAATTCCGTTCCGCTCGCTGTGAACATAGAACGCCGTTCCTTATCTTCCATTCGCCTTTGCATCAATGTAAGGCTGGTGCGAGAGCTCTAACCGGTAAAAGGAATGTGCATTTGCAAGCAATGTCCAAATTGGAACGAGCCTACGGAAACATAGTAGAGTCACTTGGTCTCACAGGTCCAAACCGGACGTTCAACCCAATTGGCAGCAGCCGGTCCTTGACTCTAGTTGCCGAAACCGCTCTGGATGTCGAACAGCAACATCTTGCCCGCCAAAAGCTATTCAAAGTCCCTATGTGCTGCCGCAGACGCATTGATTTAAAAAGACACTTCGAAACGGCTAATGTCGACGTTGCCATCCTGCTATCACACCACACTCACTCACGCACACACGCTCACACGCGGTATAGACATGGATTCCTTTACATCCTCGGAAGAGGTATCAAGACCCGGCGGACCCGACAGCTATATCAACTACGCCGAAATGGCCGAGGAGCAGCCGCCCAGCGGCGATCATGACGGCGTGCTTGAAGCAGGCTTGGCTCAGGCCAACAAAGAGCAGGCACAAGGGGACAATGCAGAGCCGTACTGTGCTTTCACCACCAGATCCAAGCTGTTCATCGTCCTCACCGTTTCCATGGCAAGCTTCTTCTCGCCATTTTCGATCAATATCTACATCCCTGCCTTGCCCCAGATATCCAACCTGTTACACACTTCGGAAGGTGAGTGAGCTAGAGTACGCAATGTCGCTATACGTGGAGCTCACTGCTGATAGCCATTTTCCGGTCTCAGCTGCTACCAATGTCACGGTGACTGTCTACATGATCGCACAGGGACTCTCACCGGTCTTATGGGCTCCCCTGTCGGACGTAAGTCTCGATTCCTCCCTGTTCCGGGTATCCCTGTCCACGAGCCTCTTCTGATGTGTTTGATTTTTTGATTTGCTTGCAGGTTTTTGGCCGCAGACCGATCTATATCATGACGTTCCTCATTTTTGTGGTCGCTAACTTGGGGCTGTCCTTCACCAACGCCTATTGGCTTTTAGTCGTACTGCGTATGGTACAAGCGGCGGGAGCATGCAGCGCCATTGCCATCGGAGCCGGTACTATCGGTGACGTGACCGAGCGCAAAGAACGAGGGGGCTACATGGGCTACTATGCGCTTGCGCAGTACACTGGCCCCGCCATCGGACCGGTCATCGGTGGTGCACTTTCTCAGCGATGGGATTACCATGCCACTTTCTTCTTCTTATCCGCACTCTCCGGCCTCTTTTTGATCTTTATGATCGTCTTTCTGGTCGAAACCCTTCGTGTTCTCGTTGGCAACGGCAGGGCGAGCACTTCCGGCATTTATCGACCCTTGGTGCAGCCAAAATTGGTGGCATCCGCTGCAATTGCGCCCCGACCTAAGATGAACAGTCCACTGCAAGGCCCTCTCGACTTTGGCTTCCACCGTCCGTTCTTGGTTTTTGCACGCCCCGAGACCAGCCTGGCGATCTTGGCCTTCTCGATGGTGTATGCCAGTTACTATTTATCGTCCTCATCGCTACCCTATCTGTTCAAGATGACTTACGGCCTGGATGAACTGCTAATCGGCGTTTGTTTTGTTCCCAGTGGCGTCGGCTGCGCCGTCGGAACAGTGCTCGCTGGCAAGATTTTGGATTGGGACTATAGACGAGCGTTGAACAAGAACAAGCTGACCGTCAAGGTGACACGCGCGAGGCTGCAGTCGGCATGGATTTATCTGCCATGCTATGCAGCCTCACTTCTGGCCTATGGGTGGTGTGTTCAAGTGCATACTCACATCGCCGCTCCGATTGTGTTTCAGTTCACTTGTAAGTTCGACATCCTGGGTTCCGGCCTAGTTCATGCCATTCGCTGACTCCCTCCCTCTCCCTCTTCGACAGTGGGCATGTTCTCGACCATGTACTTCACCAACGTCAACACGCTCATTGTGGACCTGTATCCAGGCAAAGCAGCCAGCGCCACGGCGGCCGTCAATGTTGGGCGCTGCCTGCTCGGCGCCGTGGCTGTAGCTGCTGTACAACCAATGATTGCTGCCATGGGTGCCGGATGGACCTTCACGACTGGCGCACTCCTCACCTTTTTTATTGGTCTTGCGTGCCAGGTGCTCATCTACCTTTATGGCGAGGTGTGGGCCACTCGGCAACGCACCTGATTCCACTTTCTCTCTATTGTGTACAGTGGGCATTGCATCTCCGTCTGCGCTCCTTGCAATGCAACCTCAATCTAGTCCACACTCGCCCTTATCAGCTGACTGAGGCAAGATCGTGGGCCGATCAGAGCCAGGCACACCAATGCTGGCGGGTTCATTACCGTTGACGTGAGCCAGTGGTTACCTGAATCTGATGAGTCTGGCCATATCGGAGGGATGAGTTGGCGGTCTTGGTCGGGAATAACCGAGCCTAGGCTTTAGTATTGTTGGAGATCGCGGCTAGGACTTGATATGATTACCTCACTGTGATTGTGGGACTACGCGATTGGGAGAACGCGGCTTTTGGCGACCTCCAGCGATGCCCGCAAGAGCAAGGCAAATCGACTCCAGAAATCACATGCAGGGTGTCTGGAAGCTGACAGGATCAAGGCTTTCTTCGCGGATATGAACGTCCTGAGGGGACAGTTCTGCGAAGAGGTCTGAGATTATCGATTCTTAATCCGTGACACCTGCGAGTAAAACGCTCCTTTATCGTTTTGGTCATTGCGAAGGCAACACTATCTTATGCATCCCTCACGCGCGGCAAGCGTGACGTGCACGCGTTGATCGGGCTCCCTTCCCAAGAGTGCATCCGGGATTTTCCTTTTCGGTTGTGCGTGCAGAAGGTGGAGGCTAGCCGACCGCGCCTTGGTCACACACAAAGTGCGTGATTACAGTAGCGCCTCAACATCACATCAACTTGAAAGATCCTCCATTGCCTTCGACAAGTCAAGCACCAAGGTGATTGGTACAGCTATCAGATCGAAAACCGTACATCCTATAAAGTGTGGATGAACTCGATCATCATGCGACGCCTCGTCCATCATGCTTCGTCTCTTTCTCGGCGTTCATTAAGTCTCTCTTTACGTCCGCTCAACATGGCACCTTCCCTCAACACAATCCCTACAACCAACAGAGAGACCGCGGCTCTGTCCGGCAAGCTTGCCATGTCGAGCATGGCTGGCCTCAAGCTGAGCGGTCTGCCAGACCTCTCCGACTCCGCCGGCACGTTGAGCGACATCTTTGGCACCCCACAGATGCGCGCGATCTGGTCCGACCAGAACCGCGTGGCCTGCTACCTCGAGATCGAAGCAAGCCTCGCCATCGTTCAGGCCGATCTAGGTATCATCCCAAAGCACGCAGCCCAGGAAATTGTCAAACACTGCCGCGTAGAGGAGATCGACTGGGCTCTGTACAAGCAAAAGACCGAGCTCATCGGCTACCCCGTTCTTGGCATCGTGCAGCAGCTCGTGGCAAACTGCAAGGATGGCCTGGGCGAGTACTGTCACTGGGGTGCGACCACCCAGGGTAAGTGAGAAGCATCCCGGAATACACGAGCCTGCAGCAGCAAGATTGACGTTGAGGTGCTTTGTTTTTGCTTTCTCTATTGCTGTGTCTCTCCCCAGACATTACTGATACGGCCACCGTTATGCAGGTACGCCAGTCCCTCACTTTGATCAAGGCTAGGCTGGCTAGCATCGTGGCTAGCCTTGAGAAGCTGGCCGAAGAGCACCGAGAGCTTCCCATGGCAGCGCGCTCCAATCTGAAGCAGGCTGTGCCAATCACTTTCGGCTTCAAGATGGCGCGCTTCTTGGCAACCTTTCGCCGCCATCAGCAACGCTTGGCTGAGCTGGAGAAGCGCGTGTACACGTTGGAGTTTGGTGGCGCCGCCGGTAACCTGTCTTCGTTGGGCGACGCCGGCATTGTCACACACGATGCGCTCGCAAAGAAGCTCGACCTAGCACCGGCTGAGATTGCCTGGCACACGGAACATGATCGCTTTGCCGAGGTGGGTACCTTCCTGGGCCTCTTGACGGGCACGCTCGCCAAACTCGCCACCGACATCAAGCTAATGTCGCAGACCGAGGTCGGCGAGGTCGGCGAGCCATTCATCTCCAACCGAGGCTCATCATCCACTATGCCGCAAAAGAACAACCCGATCTCGTGCGTCTACATTCACGCTTGCGCTGCCAATGTGCGTCAGGGAGCAGCGGCACTGCTTGATTCCATGCAGTCCGACCACGAACGCGGCACCGGGCCGTGGGAGATCATCTGGATTCAGCTCCCGCTCATGATGAACTGGACCTCGGCTGCTCTCAGCAACGCCGACTTTGTCCTGCGTGGGCTGCAGGTCTTCCCAGATGCAATGGCACGTAACCTGGCCCTGTCCAAGGGCTTGATTGTTTCGGAGGCAGTCATGATGGGACTTGGCAACACCCTTGGACGCCAGTACGCACACGATGCGGTTTATGAATGCTGTAGGACCGCCTTGGTGCAGGACAGACCGCTGGTCGACGTCCTCCTCGAGAACGAGGAAATCGCTAGCAAACTAGATCGCGCCGAACTCGAGAAACTTTGCGACCCGGCCAACTATCTCGGCCAGTGCTCCCAGTGGATAGACCGCGTCCTTTCTTCACCTTCAGTTCCAGTTTAAGCGGTGCTCCACGCTGATATTGACAGTGTACGCCCGTGCTGGCAGCAGATCGTCACTACTTTCATGTACCTCCTCTTGTTCATGTCGAGACTGACAATTATTGGTCGAAAAGCATTGAGCGTGTGCATTTCGGAAACGGTCTATGGTCGCACGGCAAGCTGCTTCATTTAGCCACAGACTACGGCGACTGGAAAACAGGAACGCAGCTTCTGGTCCCACTTCAGGTTAGCTAGCTTATCACGAGACACACGACACACGGCGGGAACAGTGTCTCTTGTGACCTTTGCGATTCATAGAGATCAAGTAATATATCTGTGAAGATGGAAGCATGAATCGACACTGGAGCCTGGTAACCGAAGCGATGAACGATAAAGTTAGCCGAAGTATTCGCAGCTGCATTGTCATATGGTGAGCGCACTTTTGCCGATCGACGGCGAAAGACTCGCACCACCCCTACCGTTCACAGGTACCGGCGCCAGACTCTATGGAGCTTAGCGGAAGCGGCTTTCTGTCCAACGTTTCGGGATCACGTCCACGCTGAAGACTGAGCCGCTGCCGACAGGAGGCGGGGTTACTAGCGCGTTGTGATTTTCGCATAGACTTGCGTGGTGCTGAACCAAGTTGCGCTAGTGAATTTCGCTTAGCAACCGATAGGCGCAACTGCCATTGTCCTAGGTAGACACCAAGAGAATGTTCCACGCACAGAAACCTGCCTGTTTCTTCTCAGCTGAACTCAGGCACCTCGTCAAAGTGGTCAACTGTAACAGGAAGGTCTCCTGATCCAATCGCGCTCTGCGGTACATTCGTACAAGTGCTTAGTGGCTCACTTTGATAGAGCCTCGTGTTTCACCACCACAGCTACGCTCTCAAGTACGCAGGTCCTGCATATATAACGACATCGATTGGACGTCCCTCAATCACCAAGTCTCACACAAGCTCATCCGACTGTCCGCTGCCGAAAGAACTGGTATCCAGTATTTATAAAAAGCTATACAGCAAGTCAATTGTCATTCACCATGTCGGTGATGCGAGCCCCTTGGGTGCAGCCCGGTCTCAATTACTCGGATGTACACCATCTAGCAGACTTTTGCAAGCAAGACGGCGGATCATGGAACGTCACCGGGAAGTGGTGCACGCCTATCCCTCCCGCTACCTTGGATGAACTCAAGAGAAACGCGTCAGAACATCAACATGACTTCATCTCTTACAACAGCGGTGTAAGATCCTTACCGGGCAAGTTCGGTGCTCTAGTGCTCTTGCTTTCGATCCTCATGACATTTGCATCTGCAGCTGCCCTGAGCCCGCCGAAAGGCGAGTTCTTGATCGAGCGCGCCTCCAGTGGGACATAATCCCCCCAGGCACAGCCATGTGTCAAACGCGCCGTGAAAGTGGGCGAGGGTAATCCTCATCAATCTTGTCGATGGAAACAGGTCACTGGGAATATGGACTGCAAAGGCGGGACCTGCTCCGTGTCGCAGTTTACAAAGTGGCATGCCATTGTCCGCTCGCTCGTGCCTGTCCAAAGTTGTGCGATCATGATGCGAGCTCAAAGAGCAAGCGAAGGTGGGTTGAATAGCACTCAAATAACTAGGCACTTACAAATCGAGAATCGAAATGCGATATGGGCTGTTGTCGGCCACCTCCAATCCACGAGGTGCTGAGGAGCGGTTATCTCAGCATGGACGCTTTTTTCTCACCCGCCTTGAGGTGATCAGAAGGAGATGGAAGCGATCGGTGTAGGGAAAGTGTCACTTCGAGAAATCGCATGCTGCAATCCTCGAAGTCGCATCACTTCGGTGGATGCGCCAGCTGTGATATGTATATGTATCACATCCTCACAACGAAGAGGGCGAAAGGCCACATCCACTCTGCGATATCTTCACGATACAGCCTTTACGATTCCTTCAATGCAATCCGTTCGCATTGCCAGGAAGCAACGGGCATCTTCTATTTTTCTTCGTGTCGTGACAAGTGTTAGAGAGAAAAAGAGCATCTAGGTGACGGTGACTATAGAGACTTTGATTATTTGGAACGAACAATGACCGGCAAACTAACCAAACGATTGAGCAACTTTACTGATAGAGGCGTGGAAAAAAGGGGTAGGGAGAGTGTCGATCGAGTCTATGCAACGGTCGAAGCAGCACTGGACCCAGCTTCTGGCGTAAACGCAGCTTTGCTCTCGAGTTCTGCGTCGCTTCCTAGCCTCGCCGCAGATGCAGCGAGCTTGGCCTGCTTTTGCTGGCTGAAGAGTAGAGCCTGCGCTTCAATGAGCCTTGCAGCAGCAGGAGCACCGCCCGCAATGCGGCTTCGCATCGACCACACTTTGGCGTTGTGTCGGATCTTCTCGGCTTCTTCGCCTTGCAGCAGACGCAACATCTTTTTCACCATGTCCTTCTCGTCAATGTACGGAGCGTGCTTGCTGCGAAGTCCAAGACCAAAGCGTTCGGCAAGGATGGCATACTCGTGCGTGTCCGACCACTGCGAGAGAACCATCTGCGCAAGTCCGTAGTGGACTGCCTCGTTGAAGGAGTTACCTCCACCGTGATGGATCACCACTTTTAGCGCGGGATGCTTGTAGATGCGGCGCTGGTCGTGAACCCAATGTGTGAAGCGGACATACTCGAGACCTTCAAACTCGGAGAGTGTGATGAGGGAATAGCCCTTCTCCGCCTCAATCTTGCGTCGATCTGTTTCCATTGAAAGGCTCGACTTCAACAACTAGTGCTTTGACATCTTGAAGAGAACTTCGATCCACAAAAATGGCTGAGCTTGAGGTGAACGGTTGTTTGTTCAAAAGCATGCGGCGTGAGAGTGTGGCTATGTCTTCTTGCGTTCCCTCCTTTTCGTGGTGAGATGGCCAAGAAGAGTAGAAATTGGCTTTGATGAGCGAGTCTGGATGACCAGGTTCATCGAGCTTTGATCGAAGGTTTGCGTTCTGTTCTGCTGTGGCATGGAAGAGAAAGAATACAGGCTGCAGGAGCTTGTCGTTTTCCCCGCCGCCGTATTCCGTCGTTTGAGTTTGTCCTAACGAAACGTGTCTAGAAGGGTGCATCGCAGCTGGAGAAACTTCAAGCAGGCAAGCATGTAAGTTGTACGGTAGTAATGAATGCCATGGGCGACGTTGTGATTTTCGCTTCCAAGAAAGAAAATCGCTCCTTTTATTGGAAATTCGTCGAAGGCACGGGCCGCAAATATCGATTACTTCCAGGGTCCATACCTCCTTGCGTGGCATCCGGCGTCGTTTCACTGCTAGGTTGATGGTTTCATCGACTTTATTGGTTAAATTTGTCCCGGATCTGAGCAAGTGAGCGGCGATAGAAGTTTCGAAGTGACTTGAACGAAGCGAGAAACCTCTGGGTCGAAACCGCTGTCCGGTACCGCAAACGACCACCCTCTTCGTAAGCCGCTACCAGTTGGCCGCACAGTGCACATGCGTACTGCCTGATTCATTGTGTGACATCAAGCGCTTGAAGGTTGGAGTCGTGTTTCGCGGACTGAGCAGCCTGACAAAAGTGCTTTAAAAGGGCCAGAAGACTCAAGGGCTGTTGAAGAGCCCGGATATTGACGTTCCTTGTTGAGCCAGCTATGAAGATAAAGTTGTATACGAATCTGTCCAGATGAAATTGGCGCAACAGTCTCGTAATGGTCGGCGTGCTGCGAAGCGACGGCTGCATGGTCCACTTTCAGCTCTGGGGGCATGCTGGATCTCGAGGTTCTCGGTGTTGCGTCTTGCAATTCGATCATCGAGAACAGCAATCGTGATCACGATATAGCCGACCGTCTGCCAATCTGCCGCTCTGCTAGAATGGCCTGCCGGACTGTTCCAAAGTCCCAGTCCTCCGGTAGAACGCAATTGCACAGTTCATCCATATTCCCAACGTCCTGGAGCGCACAAACCCTGACACATTGTTCAGGGTTTGCCCTTCCATAACCTGTCTTAAAAATGCGGCTCCCTCCCCAGCTAGGAAGGCCGTACTTCCGAAGTACAATATGCTCCTTAACCATCACATCCTGGACGAGGTCCCTGTTACCGTTTTTGGCGAAGACGTAGATATGGCCTGCATTGCACACCTCGGCCAAGAAGTCGTCCGCGAAGGCGCCCAGCTTGCGCAGAATCTTATCGATGAGGAAGCGGAAGACATGCTCGTGTGTCACTGCGGCGGCAGTGTTCACAGTTGCAGCCTTGCTTGCAGGCGCCCCTTGTGAAGATTTGTGCAGTTGTGGTGTGTCCATGCTGTACGTGCCGATTACTCAGCGTCGTTGACTACCGCCGATGAATGAACCTACCGGCGTGATAGACCAATTATTGCAAAGACACGACAGACTTGAACAGCACGCTGTCGACGATAAAGACTGTAATGCTGAAGGTGGTACTGAGAAAAAAATTGAACGGTCAAGAAGGGAAGCAAGACTAACAGACATGGGCTAAAGTTTAGGGTTTTGATGGCAAGTGTTACCGGGCGCGAGCCTAAACGTTGACGATGGCTGAACTCGTTGCTACTGTCGCTGGCGAGAGATGCGGTGCTTATGCGAATGCGAGTTATGATTATTGTTACTGGCTACGGTACATGCGACGAAACTGAGCCCTTTCGCGCTGAGTCGCGAGGCTGAGCCCAGCACGACTCGGCCGAAAGGGTGCGGTACGCCAAAGGCGCAAAACGCGGCGACTACGTACCAAATGCCCTAACCACAGTAGCTACATCCACAACGCTGTCATTTCTCAAAGTCAAGCGACGCTTGGCAGAGGTGCCGAAAAATAACTATATACTATACTCAGATCTTCTCACAAACCTGGCAAGACCGGAAGACGCTGTTGAACAAGAGTAGCCTAGCACTTTTCTGCTGCGAATGAGACAGTGGTCGAATGACTGGCGAGCTCTCACTCAGTTCGATCCCTCTCGATTACATCTTCGCTCGTGGGAGGTACCAGAGGAGGACTTAGCCTATCCGATTCCGCTGTGACGTCTGGATCTTCGACAAAATCTTCGAAGTCCATGTTAGCCTGCGAAAGGTTCAGGCAGGCAAAGCCGACCTTGTTTGCCTTGATCCTAGTCGCAAGAATGCCTCGCAAGCGACACCATTTCGCTGTTCTTCTGCCTAGAAACCATGCGGCATATTTGTGCCCTAATGCCAGATGTACATCTTCTTGTCCATCGTCGTTGCTGTTTTGTCCCATTTTTAGAGGGTTCTTGCCTTCGTCGTCCGTGAAGTCTTCCTCGTCGCTGTTACCAAAACTCGTTGCAGACTCGATCTGCTTCGTGCTAAGCGTATCGCCAGCTTTCAAACGACGACGGCAAGCGCGCCGGTACAGATCAAACCATTCCACCTGGAAGAATTTGACGTATCGTAGCTGTTCATCATCAACGACGACTGCTATGCGCTCGTCATCCCACTGTTGCTGCTGGACTTCCCACTGCTCGGCCTCATTATAGTACGTTGGAATAATCGGTTGGCGAATGTGACGTGGGAGGGTTTGGGGATGATTCTCCAATGCTTGCAAGTCATTCAATGCTTCTTCTGGGAAGAAGAGGTCCAGCTCCTGGTCCAGCACCTCGTAGAGCTGTGTTGGCGTTAACGTTGTGGAGCTGCGGTTGTAGTATGGATAAAACCAAAAACAATCCCAGAAGGCCCATTTTTCGTGTTCGGACTCTGTTTCGATGGCATGGATGATTCTACGTTGCAAAGCATTGCGATGCTCGGTACCTTGATAAGGCAAGGTGATCAAAATCGGAACAACCATAGCGTGTTGGATGGACGATGTCAACGATGAGTTAGGGTTAGGGTTAGGGTTAGGGTTAGGGTTAGGGTTAGGGTTAGGGTTAGGGTTAGGGGGTTAGGGTTAGGGTTAGGGTTAGGGTTAGGGTTAGGGTTAGGGTTAGGGTTAGGGTTAGGGTTAGGGTTAGGGTTAGGGTTAGGTTT